>NC_053156.1:129643431-129703431 GCF_016835505.1 Polypterus senegalus | reverse complement strand
CTACTGGTACTGTTCCTTCATCTCCTAAAACTTCTGTAATGACCTCAATACTGAAATAACCTTGTGCCGATTTGACTAATTTCAGTAATTTTCATCCTATTTCTAATCTACCCTTCATTTCCAAAATTCAAAAAAAAATAGTAGCTATTCCACTTCATTCTCATTTATCTCAAAATAATCTGAACAGTTCCAGTCTTATTTTCGTCCCCTCCACAGTACAGAAATGACACTTTTAATTAATTACTAATGACCTCCTTATGGCAGCTGATTCTAGTTTAATTACTATTCTCATCCACCTTGATCTGAGTGCAGCCTTTGACACTATTTGTCACACTACTCTTCTCAATAGATTATCTTCGATTGGCATTACCTACACTCCACTAGCTTGGTTCAGATCCTACCTCTTAGGCCACACTCCGTTTGTTCATCTTAAAACTTTCACATCCCAACCAACCGCTGTTACTTCAGGTATGTCCCAGGGCTCTGTCCTAGGCCCCCTCCTTTTCATTATTTACCTCCTTCCCCTTGGTAATATCTTTAAATATAACATTAGCTTCCACTGTTATGCTGATGACGCCCAGCTCTATCTCACTAGCAAACCTACTGCTTCCTTTCCACCCTTCTCACTTACTGATTGCATACCAGAAATCAAATCCTGGTTTTCTTCAAATTCTCTTAAATTAAATAGTGACAAAACTGAGGTTTTCCTCACTGGTACAAAATCAATATTATCCAAAACTGATAATTTTTCATTTGTTATTGATAAGTCTTCTGTCTCCCCTTCCCCACAGGCTAAGAGTCTGGGTGTCATCCTTGACAGTACTTTATCCTTTCAGTCCCACATCAAGAACATCTCCCGGTCTGCATATTTCCACTTGCATAACATTAATCGTATTCGCCCCACACCACTGCTATCCTTGTTCATAGCCTTGTCACGTCTTGTCTGGATTATTGCAATTCCCTTTTCTTTGGTCTCGCAGATCTCTTTATAAGCTTCAGCTGGTCCAGAATTTAGCTGCCCGCATCATTACTAGAACCCACTCTATTCACCATATCACTCCCGTTTTGCAGCAGCTTCATTGGCTTCCAGTTCAGTTCCGAATTCAATTCAGAATTCTCCTACTAACTTTTAAAGCTATCCACAACCTTGCCCCTCCATATCTGTCTGACCTCCTCCATGTTGCCATTCCCTCCCATAACCTTAGATCCTCTTCCTCCACCCACTTGACTGTCCCCTTCGCCCGTCTTACCACTATGGGGAGCAGAGCATTCAGTTGCTCTGCTCCTCTTTGGAACTCAATACCAACTGAGCTTAGAAATATTGAATCATTTTCACTTTTCAAATCTAAACTTAAAACTCATCTGTTTAAGACTGCTTTTTCTCTTTGATTACAATTGCTGTGTCTGATTTTAACTTTTGTATTTTACTTTTGTTTATAATCTGTGTTTTGTCTATTGTTTGGTGTCCTTGAGTGTTTAGAAAGGCATCTACAAATAAATAAAAATTGTTATTAAGATTATAGAAAGAAGACTGCTAGTTGCAGAGGTTGGCTATTTCCAGAGATTTTACCTACCAGCCAAATTGAAGTTCCACAACAGTTGTACTTAAAGCAAAAACTTTTTTTGTTAGGAGGACAGAGGGAGCATGGATATATCCTGTAAATTATTATTTTTTATGTGGGGGAAGGAAAATTCCAGAGACTAAAGAAGCGATACAGATCAGAAAGAGAATATGGGATACAGAGTTTACATTCAACCACTGATCCAACTGGAATTGTACAGGGTGGGGCAAAAAGACCTCCCACATTTTGAAGGGGTATAAAAAATTAACAAAGCTATCTAAAAAAAATTGTATACATTTCTGAAATGTACATAAAAAAACAGTTCTGTTTTAATAGATTTTAAAAATCATATTAGACAAATGACGGCCATCGTTTGCAATACATTGCTGAAAATGTTCCTGGAAGTTCTCCATCACTCTCCGGGTCATCTCAGATGGAATAGCATCGATTTTCCTGTCTGATCCTTTCCTTCTGATCCTCAAGAGATCGAGGACGATGTTTGAAAACCTTTTCCTTTAGGTATCCCCAAAGGAAAAAATCAGTTGGGCTTAGATCTGGTGACTTTGTGCCGTGTGAGCTGTGGCCCAATTCTGTTGAAACTACACATGTTCTGTCCTCAGTCTGCGAGGTGATATTCTTTTCAGTGTGGACCCAGTTGCCTGAAGGTTAGAAATCCATAGCAAAATCATTTTACAATCTGGTAGAGATGCATTTTGACTGAGCGCAAAGCATGTACAGAACACTCTCTGCACCGCTGTCATAGAATGGTTGTTCTCATAATACGCTTGAAAAACAAAGCCCCAATGTTCATTGGCCCAACTCATGATAGGCATTGAAAGTGGTAGAGCCTAGTCTACCGAATGAGACCTCTACCACCACTACAGCCCTTGAAATGTGGGAGATTTTTATGCCCCACCCTGTATAAATTGTCATTTTTTTTAATGTCTTTGACATGTGATGCTTTTTTTTTTTTTTTTTTTTTTCTCTTTTTTCCTGACATCCTTTTAAACCTGGGGAACGGAGAGATCATATTTTGAGCTCTTAAAGAGAGGACAAGATTTAAGAAAATAGGTTACAGTTTTACACAATAAAAGGGTGCATAGCAGAATCAATTTTATTAGAGGAAGCAAGTTTATAGATAAGATGATAGAAATTGAAAAATGACGCCACCACATTCTAGAACAGAGTGAAATTGTAAGAAGTAGGAATACAGTGCATCCGGAAAGTATTCCCAGCGCATCACTTTTTCCACATTTTGTTGGATTAAATTCATTTTTTTCCTCAGAATTCTACACACAACACCCTATAATGACAACTTGAAAAAAGTTTACTTGAGATTTTTGCAAATTTATTAAAAATAAAAAAAATTGAGAAAGCACTTGTACATAAGTATTCACAGCCTTTGCCATGAATCTCAAATTTGAGCTCAGGTGCATCCTGTTTCCCCTGATCATCCTTGATGTTTCTGCAGCTTAATTGGAGTCAATCTGTGGTAAATTCAATTGATTGGACATGATTTGGAAAGGCACACACCTGTCTATATAAGGTCCCACAGTTGACAGTTCATGTCAGAGCACAAACCAAGAATGAAGTCAAAGCAATTGTCTGTAGACCTCCGAGACAGGATTGTCTCAAGGGACAAATCTGGGGAAGGTTACAGAATAATTTCTGCTGCTTTGAATGTCCCAATGAGCACCGTGGCCTCCATCATCCGTAAGTGGAAGAAGTTCGAAACCACCAGGACTCTTCCTAGAGCTGGCTGGCCATCTAGACTGAGCGATCGGGGGAGAAGGGCCTCAATCAGGGAGGTGACCAAGAACCTGATGTTCACTCTGTTAGAGCTCCAGAGGTTCTCTATGGAGAGAGGAGAACCTTCCAGAAGGACAAGCATCTCTGCAGCAATCCACCAATCAGGCCTGTATGGTAGAGTGGCCAGACGGAAGCCACTCCTTAGTAAAAGGCACATGGCAGCCAACCTGGAGTTTGCCAAAAGGCACCTGAAGGACTCTCGGACCATGAGAAACAAAATTCTCTGGTCTGATGAGACAAAGATTGAACTCTTTCGTGTGAATGCCAGGCGTCACGTTTGGAGGAAACCAGGCACCGCTCATCACCAGGCCAATACCATCCCAGTGAAACATGGTGGTGGCAGCATCATGCTGTGGGGATGTTTTTTCAGCAGCAGGAACTGGGAGCCTAGTCAGGATAAAGGGAAAGATGACTGCAGCAATGTACAGAGACATCCTGGATGAAAACCTGCTCCAGAACGCACTTGACCTCAGACTGGGGTGACGGTTCATCTTTCAGCAGTACAACGACCCTAAGCACACAGCCAAGATATCAAAGGAGTGGCTTCAGGACAACTCTTTGAATGTCCTTGAGTGGCCCAGCCAGAGCCCAGACTTGAATCCGATTGAACATCTCTGGAGAGATCTTAAAATGGCTGTGCACCAACGCTTCCCATCCAACCTGATGAAGCTTGAGAGGTGCTGCAAAGAGGAATGGGTGAATCTGGCCAAGGATAGGTGTGCCAAGCTTGTGGCATCATATTCAAAAAAGACTCGAGGTTGTAATTGCTGCCAAAGGTGCATCGACAAAGTATTGAGCAAAGGCTGTGAATATTTATGTACATGTGATTTTTCTCAGTTTTTTTTTATTTTTAATAAGTTTGCAAAAACCTCAAGTAAACTTTTTTCACATTGTCATTATGGGGTGTTTTGTGTAGAATTCTGAGGAAAATAATGAATTGAATCCATTTTGGAATAAGGCTGTAACATAACAAAATGTGGAAAAAGTGATGCGCTGTGAATACTTTCCGGATGCACTGTATGTTAGTCTTTGCAGACATCTAGAAACATCTGGAGCCCAAGTTGGCTTAAAATGACCCCAAATTGTATGATACCCTGCAGAGACAAGGGGCAAGAACCCTATATGGGAAGAGTGATTTATAAAAGGGGGAATGGAAGTTGGGGAAGACTTGTGATGTTTAGGGACAGGGCCCATCTGTTTCTCCATTAGTCATCAAATGTTAATTGAATATGACGGGATTTAGCCAAGGAGGCATTTTCTTAAGTTTGAGGTTAAGCAAAGAGGATGTCTGTTAATTTATCAGCAGCTGCTATGACCACCTGAAGGGATAGCCAGGCTGGGGCCAGTAAAGGGCTAACCCGCTTGTGGCTGGACTAGTAATGAATGCCCAGTGAAACAGATTTAGATCAGAAAAAAACCTAGGGTTACCCTCCGCTTGAAAAAGATTGGCATTTTTTAATTTGTTCTTTTCCTGGTTTTAGCTCTCAATCTGCCTCCTTAGAAAAGGCTTTGTAAAACTTCCAGCTATAAATGGACTGACACAAGTACTACTTGTTTTCTTAGAGCACAGAAGCCGTAAAGGTTCTTGTGTGATTAGGTGAATGAAGGACTGTGGTCCTTTTAATATTAGTGTGGAAAAACCAAACTCTTTTGATAAATTATTCCAGTTACATTATTTCTGGTTTCTGCATTTTAATCTGATAATTTTAGGTAATCAAATAGTATTTTTGTTCTACAGAGACTACTTATAATTTAAGGTTCTTGGAAATTTCTGTGTCTTCTTTTTCTCCACGTGTTTTTTCTTTCTCTTGTACCTGTATGTTTTTAAAGATTTCATCATAATTAGTTAGATTTCAGTAATGTATACAGTACAGTGCTACATTTTGGTCACATTAGACAACATATCTGCTTATACAGCATAGAAAGAAAAAGAATTTAACAAACATTAGGTTCTTACTCAAAGATGCTGAGGCATCTACAAAGTCTGTAGAGGTTCAGCACATTTAAATGAGAATAATATTAATAAATGCCAGATTTTAAGACACTTAAGTGTTGTTTGTGTTTTTTTTTCGCCTAATTATACATAAGACCTCATTTTCCAATTTTCTCATAGTGCGTGTCTCGGGATTCTTCTAGCTGAGCAAGGTAAAGGAATATATTGTCCGTGTAGTGTAAACCAATATATTGTTCATTATGCAATATTATATCGGGTATCAGCCCAAACAGTGCTGTTAGAGGATAAAGGATTATTATGACTCTGTCTAATTGATAGGAAAATGTTTTATTCTAGTTATATCTGAGCATAGGACTTTACAAAACGCTTGGCCCATTGAGGCCAGTGCCTTCCAACATCATTGCAACCCAAGTAAATTTTGGAGTCTGAGAGGAGATAGATGCGTGTGATATTCTCTTTTCAGTTGAGTTACTCCTTGTTTCACACAAATAGATGAAGTGTATTTCATCAAGGAATCACTTCTATATGAAAATCTAACACTGACGTAATAAAGTGTCAGAAAAGTTTTACTTGAACAATCGCCGACTTGGTCGTTGACATTTCATCTAGAACTTTGATTGTCCTTATACACTTTATATGTGCTGATCGCACGGGATCTGTGTGTGCTACGTGCCTTTACACAACAGACTGTTTTGTTGGCCGTGCTCTTATTTGATATTGTTTGTGTCTCGCGGGTCTTTTAAGTGTCTTCCGAGAACTTGTGAGAAGATCGCGTCTCTTCTTCCTGCTTTTCCTTTCCAGGATTTATTTTTTTTATATATATATATATATACACACGCACAAACCAGAAACGGGCCCAGATGTTCACTGGCAGACTTGAGACCCGCTTGTACATGTGCCTTCATGACCAGGGGGACCTTGCAGGCACTGCAGGATTTCAGTCAGTTATGGTGTAGTGTGTTACCAATGGTGTTCTTGGTGACTGTGGTTCCATCTGCCTTTAAATCATTAACAAGGTCCCCCAGTGTAGTTTTGGGCTGATCCCTTACCTTTTTCATGATCATCCTCACCCCATGAGGCAAGATCTTGCATGGAACTCCAGAGCAAAGGCGATTGATGGTCATTTTATATTTCTTCCATTTCCGAATAATCACATCAACAGTTGTTACCTTCTCACCAAGCTTCTTGCTGATGGTCTTGTAGCTCATTTCAGCCTTGTGCAGGTCTACTATCTTGTCCCTGATGCCCTTTGACAACTCTTTGGACTCTTGCCCATGTTGGTTGGGAGGTTGGAATGGAGGACATTGTTTCTGTGGACAGGTGTGCTTTATACACTTAATGAGTTGAGAGCAGGCGTATATGATTAATTGATTTGTAATCTGTGTGCCATTTAAGCACACAGCCAGTCTGTGGGAGGCAGAATTCTGGCTGGGTTGTAGGGGATCAAATATATTTTATTTATAACTTTTATATAATGTGATTTTTGGTTTGTATTCTGGCTCTCCTTTAAAGTGAAACTACCATAAAATTAGAGACTGTTAATTTCTTTGTAAGTGAGCAAACCTACATATTCAGCAGGGGATGAAATTTACCCCACTGTATGTTGAATACACTGCAGTAGTAAAATGATTTTCATCTGTACTAATAAAAGGCAAAGCCCTCACTGACTGATTGACTGACTGACTGACTCACTGACTGACTCCTCAGTAATTCTCCAAGTTACCGTGTAGGTAGAAGGCTGAAATTTGGCAGGCTCATTCCTTACAGCTTACTTACAAAAGTTGGGCAGGTTTCATTTCGAAATTCTACGCGTAATGGTCATAACTGGAAGGTATTTTTCTCCATATACTGTAAAGGAGTTGAGCTGGATGGCCATGGGGGGCGGAGTTTCGTGTGACGTCATCACGCCTCCCGTAATCACGTGAACTGACTATCAGCGTACGTAGAAAACCAGGAAGAGCTCAAAAAAGCGCTGAAGAAAACATGCATTATATAATTGGGAAGGCAGCGAAACAATAAGAAGCGAATGACTGACATATACAACTATATTCATGAGTGCTGCTACTTCGGAAACAAAGCACGGTGTAATCCTAAAGTTTAAATTAAGTTCATAAACAGGCTGCCGCTGGTGTTTGTAATTTAGTGCCTGCCCATATAAGGCCATCCGTCAGCGGCAATCCAATAGAAACACTGCCGCTAAATATTCACGGTTGAAGGACTGTGCTTATGCAGAGGAAGATGAGATGGTCAGGGTGGTGTTTGGCACAAACTCAGCGAAACTGCGAGAGAAACGTTTAAGTGCCGGGTCTTAGCTGACATTACATACAGCCGTGGACATCACACGAGATGGCACCAGCACAGCTGGGAACTTTGATGCAAGAACACCAAGGGGTTCACGTGAACTGACGCAGTGCACAGACAAAAAGCAACAGTTCCAAAGAGTGCTGAACAAAAACTGAATTACACAATTGAGAAGGCAGCAAAAAAATATGAAGCGTCTGATACATACAAGCATATTCATAAGTGCAGCTACTGCGGAAAAAAGCACACGGTGGAAAAAGTGAATGTCCCGCTAAAGGAAGACGGTGTAAAATAAAAAACCCGTGCATGCAGTGTGTCACATCTCAGATAAAGAGGAAGACGAGCTGTTTATTGATGCAGTAAGAAACGAATCGATGAATGAAACCTCTTATCTTTACAACGATTGACAAACACGGAATGTAACTTGAACACAACACATCGTACAAATACGACCCTGATTGAAGCAAATAATGATAATCAAATCCTTGATGACAGCAACACTCAATAACACTCCCAAAACAATTACTGTATATTGACAATCATGTTACGTTATTTTTAAAATGTTCCCTTTTCTTTTTCATAACTTCTTTAACACACTACTTCTCCACTGCGAATATATATATATATATACCCCGATCTACATACTCTCAAATAGACAAGCCACACGCCGTGACGCAATTGTAGAGGCTTCGCCTGTAGCACCGACATCCAAGGTTCGATTCCCGAGAGGGGATGTACTGAGTATGTACGCGCGCTTCCCGATTTCATTTTAACCTCGCATCTCCTTGGTTTGGGACGTATGAAAAAATATGCGGATAAGGCAGAATCATGTTACGTTATTTTTAAAATCTTTCCTTTTCTTAGCACAAGCACAGCTGAGAAGCTTCGATGCATGTACTCCATAACAAAAAATAATGCATTTAATCACACTTTCAATTCCAAGCAAAGGGGAACTTTTGTCAATGCATGATTTCCAGGTACATCGATTACACTGATGCACACATCACAGCTACAAAGTCGGAATGAAGCGCGTTCCTATGACTGAACGGCGGAAAATTTTATTTCGGAAAACTACCCTAGCGAAGCCTTGATAAAAGCATGGTTTTGTGCACACTGAAAAGCAAGCAAAATTAGATGCATTACAGAAAGCGGACTTTGTGGCTTCTAAATTCTAATTACATCTAATTACAAAATGTTCAATGATCACACTGTTTTAGCCTAATGTACAAAATCATTTTGGCTAAGGTTCCTCAGAGTTTAAAGATTAAGTTGGTCAAATTACCTTTTATGTTTCTGACTTATTTTTTTAAGAAGAAAACTGCACTTTATGTTGAAATTTTGGTTATTATTATTTAAAGACAATACCATTCTGAAAATGTACTTAAAGTAATTAAACTACCACTTTATTTTTAAGTCTGCCCAATTTTAACCAGGGATGATATTTTTGTTTCTGTTTTAAATTCAAATGCAGTTTAAAAGCATTTTTTTTTTCAGAAATTAAAAGAGCTTGAGTTTACAATATTCTCCATGTCCAATGTCCATGTCTATTATTTGATTCTGTCGCCCACTAAAACCCTTTTAAATTAAATTAAAAAACAAAACATTTGCGATTTGGGGCAAATTTATGTGTGCGATTGCATACGATTAATCAAGATTAATTATTACACAGCCTCTAATTAATTGGATTAATTTTTTTAATCGAGTCCCATCCCTAATATATATGTAGATATATATGTAGATTTGTATATATATATATATGTGTGTATATACAGTATATATTTAGATATGTGTGTGTATGTATTTATATATTACTCGGCAAAAAAAGAAACATCCTCTGACTTTCAACTGGTTTTACTTTCAGTAAACTTAATGTGTAAATATTTGTATGAACACTAAAAGAGTCAACACCATAAGACATAAACTAAAAATGTTTCACAATGTGTCCCTGAATGAAGGGAGGCTCAAAATCAAAAGTACCAGTCAGTATCTGGTGTGGCCACCAGCTGCTTGAAGTACTGCAGTGCATCTCCTCTTCATGGACTGGACCAGATTTGTCAGTTCTTGCTGTGAGATGTTACCCCACTCTTCCACCAAGGCACCTGCAAGTTCCTGGACATTTCTGGGGGAATGGCCCTAGCCCTCACCCTGCGATCCAACAGGTCCCAGACGTGCTCAATGGGATTGAGATCCGGGCTCTTCCACTGCGAGGATGATCAGCTGTCCTTCCTGTCTCCCTGTAGCGCTGTCTTAGGCGTCTCACAGTGCGGACATGGCAATTTATTGCCCTAGCCACATCAGCAGTCCTCATGCCTCCATTATTGTTGAAATACACAGTCCTGAAAAAGGGATGTTTCTTTTTTTGCTGAGTGTATATATATACCAGCAACACTCATGACAAAACAATTACATTGTCAATCATGTTACGTTATTATTAAAATATTTCCTTTTCTTTTTCATAACTTCTTTAACACACTACTTCGCTGCGAAGCGCGGGTATTCTGCTAGTCTTTAATATAAGGCATTGCACTTTTTTAATATGTTGACATGTGAAGTAATGGCTGTTTACTCACAGCTCTTCATATAAAGTCAACTGAAATATGAACGTCAATTGCTAAATTCAGAATAAATTTGAGATTTTTATTTTTTCATGAATGTTTTGATATTGTTTGCTGATTCGTTCAGAGTTGGTCCCTATTAATACCTATTTTATCAGCTGTTTTGTTGTCTGCATGCTATATAAAAAAAGACAGTGACAAATTTTCTCTACCATAAACACAAACAGCAAGTGGTAAATAACAGATTAAAATATACATCCATTATATCCATTACAGATAGTATATTTTTGGGGTGGAGTATTACTTTAAAACCAGAGAAGTTTTAGTTGCCCTAAAGTGGCAGAACATGTAACTGAGACAGCAGTGGCCTTTTCTGCAGCTGATCAAGAAATTATACTTTTTCTGTAATGGCACAAAGAAAATACAGTATTTGTGCTATTAAAATGCAAGACAAGCTGACTCTTTGAATTGTCCAGTTTGACTGTAAATGCAATAGCTTATGAAAGTCATACTTCAGGTAGTTAAAATAATTATTCAGTAGCAATGTGAAGCACAAGTGAAAATGATATACATGAACATACTTTAGAATTACTGGACTATATGTTTATAAGCAAACACATTGCACATTTAGCAACCAAAAATAAACCTGTAGCTTCTACCACAGGTGTAGTGCTCCAGTGTCATTCTTGATGCTGGAGTTTGCATCCATACATCCATTTTCCAAACCCAGAACAGGGTCTCGGGTAGGCTACAACATATCTCAGCAAGCATTGAACATAAAGCGGGAGCAACCCATGGATAGGCTTATCATACAGTGAACACACTCATCACGGCCCAATTTTTCATCACCAGTCCATCTAACCTGCATGTCTATGAAATATGGGAGGAAACCCACATAGATATGGGGAGAACAAGCAAACTCCATACAGGTATCCTCCAGGACTTGAACCGTTCTAATAGTGTCTAATTCCACAGTATAACTGGACATACATGTCAGTGTAATATAAAAGGACTTAACTGTGCATTGATCCTATGAAAGAATTGTATTTTACATACTATTTGATGAGCTTGGCAGTGCAATTATTCTGTCATGAGTGTTTCCTGCTGTGCCTATGGCATTTTAGAAGTCTAAAGTGTCACATCTAGTGTCACTGATGACTGTCAACTTTGGGTAAATGCATTTTACATAGAGTCACTTAACCAAAAAAAATAGATTGTTTTCCGGAAATGCCAAGGAGTTGGTGCTGTCCTTTAACAATATTTGTTACAGACAATCCAAGCTCCTCCTTTCATTGAATTTTCAAGGAATTGGCATGCCATGGATAATTCTACAGGGCTGTTGAGAGCACCCTGACTTTTTATGCTTTGAATGTAATCACAACCATCTATCCGAGTACCAGACCAGCTGGCCAGTGTCCTCAGGAGCACCGCAGGGTTCTGTTGTTAGCCCTTTGCTTTTTCAAGTGCTTACACACGAATGCTCAGCAAAGTTTAGTTTAAACAGATCATGTAGTTTGCAGATGACATGACAGTGGCGGGTCACATTAAGATGATGTATCGGCGTACACGGAAAAAGGGAGAGTGGCTGCCTGGTTTAAGTTCAACAATCTCTCTTTCTCTCTTAATGTTGAAAAGAAAAAAGAGATGAGATATTCAGCATGCCTCACCCTCCGTTCACCATTGACAGCACTGTTGTTGAGAGGGTTACAAACATTTAAATTCCTGAGAGTCCACATTATGGATGACCTTTCTTAGTCTCTCAATTCTGCCTCCATAGCCAAGAGGGCTTGACAGCGTCTGTATTTTTTGCAGAGACTGAAGAGAGAGCGAGCCTCCCCACCACCAATCCTCACCACATTTCATACTGTAGGAGTACCATTAAAAGTCTGCTCTCTAGCTGCATCACTGTCTGGTACAGGAACTGTAATGTTTTTGGACTGCAACACACTACAACAGATAGTGAGAGTAGCTGAGAAGGTTATTGGTGCGCCTCTTCCTCCCTTGAAAGACATTTACCAAACCTGCTGCATGTAACAGAGCCAGTAGCATTGAAGGACTATTGCCCCGGTTTCATGGACTCTCCTCTCTTCTACCATCTGGCAAATGGTATCAAAACTTCTGTTCAGGTTCTGCAAGACTGAGTAACAGTTTCATTCCGCTAGCCATCAGAATTCTGAATGCACAAAAGTTGTCTTGTTCATGTCTAACCAAGTGTCCTTCCAGTTTGCTGCCTCACTTTATGCTATATAAACTTCCCATATTTACACTTTGAATTTTTTTTCTAACAGAATCTGCACTTTACCTTTTTGCTTACTGTCATAACAAGCAAACGTCTGTGCTGTTATGTGCTTTTGATAACCTGATAACCTTATACTATACCTTTCATTCAGTATGATTCAGTGCTGCAATTTTCTTCTGTATAATACTGTATCATACTTTTGGTGCAGTATTACTTATTCTGGAAGGATTAAACCTCATTGGCACTATATTGTTGCCTTGTTGTATTATCTATTTATTGTATTGTCCTGTCACACTTTGTATGCTGCACTGTGGCTTATGGAGACATGGGATCTCGTTTCACTATTTACATGTACACAGTTGCTGAAGACAATCAAGTAACCTTGACCTTGACTTGCCAGTTTTTATGAGCAGTATTTCTGTATTACTGGCACATCCTCAGTTACAAAATAATCTATATTAGTAATACGAGGATAAACAAATGAAATCTTTAAAATTGCAATCGAAATTCTAAACACAATACAATTTTCATGCAAGCTGTTAACATCGTTAATAAGTCTGACTGAAAACAACATTGATATATGGGCAGCATAGATGACCAATTATTGATATTACTAATTTGTTAAAGTATTAGGTTTTCCTAAAAAATCGAAACAAAAGAAAATGTTTAAGAGAATGATGTCTTCACATTAACATGTTTTAGTTAAACATTTTAAACTGGTTAAGTGACAGTGGTGATTTTTTTAATAATCTCAAACCACAGACACATCTGATATTTGGTGTGCCAGTGCTGCACGTAAAAGTGTGTAACTGTTGATGCTTGTAAATATACTCCATGTTGATTTTAATATGAAGAATAAACATCACTGACAACAGAGTTGCTATATATTGCACTCTTGTGCAAATTACTTGAAGTAAAATATATTTAATTTTTCAATGAAAGAATAAATTGGTCAGTGCTTATATACATAATGCATGCATTAATGAAATAAATTAAACTGAAATATATTCATCTGTATATACTTGAATGTATGTTTACAATTTGTTGAAGAATGTTGTACAACCAGGAAGGTGATTTCCATAGAATTATCCAACTTGGTTTTTTCCTTTTTTTTTGTGTTTTAAAGACTTTGCCAGTTTCATTTAGAAAAATGGTATGGTGTATTCTGATGGCTGAAAGAAAAAGTACCTGTTTGATAGGTTACTGGAACAATTAAATTTGCATATCTCCCAGACTCCCACAAGCTAAGAAGGTAGGCTTGAAAACAAGATGAGTGACCATCTCAAAAGAAGTAGCATTTGAATGCATTTTGATAACATAAGCAAAATAAGGGCACCAATAATAAATCATAATATTTTAAAATTTTCTTGATGTTTAAAATAATTATCTTGAATAAAGTGCTGTTTAGGAATCAACTGATTTTGCTTCTGCTCATGAGCTAAGACAAATGACTTGATACACATGTTAAATGAATAGTTGTATTTTCAAGTTCAAATAGGCTTTTTGGAAAAATTTGTTTGCATATGAAGTGTGACATATGCAGGCTGTTTGAAAGTTTTGTTTTAGGAGAAGGAATTGACAGTTTAAATGTGCTATTGATTTGGGGATGTCACTACCCGATCAGTGCTGTCTGCCTGTTTTGCGTGCACATGCGTATTGCAAACTTCATCTTGCACTGTGTGGCACTTCCCTACAGTACCTGTTTTATGCATGTGTGAATAATTTATGATGTATGTGTGATGTCACTACCTGAATCAGATTTATACTCTGTATGCGCTTAATGAACAAGGGGGGGCCTAAACATTCCACTTTACAGCACATCCTGATCTGAACTTCACAGGCAGACACACAGCTGGCAGTAGTTTCATTTCAGTACCACATTAGTTGACCAAAAAGAAAATATTATGAAAATACTTTCTTTGTTCTGCAGAGATTAATTTGTACATTGTGACTTCAGGTCTAGATTAAGCATGTTCTACCCTTGGCTATAAATGTTATTGTTTATCGCTGATGTTGCATCATTTTATAGGTAACAATCTCTTTTTTCTTATTTTTTATATTTTTCATTTATCCGTTATATATCCTATTACAGTTTACATTTAAGAGAATAAAAAATAAAGGAGAGGTACCTTAAAAATATATATTCATGGAATTATATATAAATAAATAATTCCAGCTGTACCTGGCTTCGCTGGGGAAATTTCATAAGACAATGGGCCTCAGTTATAGTACTGTCAGTTAATCGGATGTATCAGAAGTACTTTGTAGATAAGTTATTTTCTGTATACAATATTTGTGGGGTTTTCACCAAAGCCTAATACTGTGATGTTACAGTGAAGGATTTGGACCTTGGATTTCAAACCCTGAGGTTGACTGTACAAATCCTGCTACTGACATTGTGTGACCATAAGCAAGTCACATCACTTGCCTTTGCAGTAACTGGAAAGACAAAAGAAATGTAACCAATTGTTTCTCACATGTTGTAAGTCGTCTTGGGTAAAGGTGTTTGTCAAAATGAATAATTGCTACAGTGACCTAATAATATTATCTACTGTACTTACTCTTAAATAAGCTATATACAATTGCAGAGGATTAAAACATTCCTGCTGTAGCTTTTGTTTATGGTCACAGCAAAGCACAATTTTAGAGGAAATTGTATTCTTTTGATTTGAAACTGGAAATCGGTAGAAATAATATGAAGTTTTGAGTATATATTTAGAGATGCACAATATATCAGAATCTGTATTGTTATCGGCCAATGTTCATTAAAAATGACATCGAAATCGGTGAGATGTGTACATTAAAACTATTACTGCCAACCGATATAATTCGGGTTTATCAACATTGTCAGTTCACTAAATTAATTAAATGTTGGTTTCATTGTTCAGTGAGGCAGACATATTAAGCTGCAGAAAAACATGCATGCAAGCGCAGCCCCTTGCGCTCACACACACAAAAAAAAAAAAGGGGTTCACTAGTTTTGCTGACAGGAGCACTATGCGTGTTTACTCATTGGGCAGATATCATTAGTAAAGCAACGTGTCAGCCGTGTGGTCATACTTTTCTGTGAAAAGTGAAGACAACATGGTTTCTATCTGCTTTGCCTGCAAAAATGAGATAATGCGAGGAGACTTTAGAATTAAATCTTTCAATATCACAAATTTAATTACCCATCTGAAGAACCACTGTAACGAATTATATGTGGAATTTTAGCAACTAATGCTACCAAAACGAAAGTTAAATCAGATGCTAGTGGTAGCCTCATACAGCAACCCCTTCAGAACATGAAGACATTTCCTCTAGACCGCACCAGAGCTAAAGGCGTTACTGCTAACCAACTGCCTGACCAACCTTTTTCCCTAGATGAGGATGAGGGATTTCGCCAGCTACTACATGATTTAGGACCTTGGTATGTTCTTCTAAGTTGGGGATACTTTGCAGATGTCTCACTGCCTGTATTATATGATGTGATTGCTACACATATCCACGAGCTTTTAAGAAACAATCTCACCAGCATTAGCTTCACTACAGATATGTGGAGCTCAGAAGTCAGCCCCATGTATGTTGAGTCTAATGGCACACTGGATTAACGAAAATGTTGAAGCAAAAAGAGTTCTCATTATGCAACTTTCATTGCACAAGGTTTTGATTCCATGTTAACGAAGTGGAACATTTCAGAAAGTAATGTGCACGTTGTGCTTCGTGACAAAGCTCATGTTATGGTAAATGCTATGGAAGAAAGTGGCATTAAAGTTGAAACTGCATGGCTCACACTTTGTAGCTTGCTGTAAATGAAGGTTTATTGAGTCAGAAGCATCTCCGACTGTTTTGCCATTGGGAGGCGAATAGTTACTCATTTTAAGCACGTGGCTGAGAGAAACACAAACAGACCTTGGTACCCCAGCAAGAATGCTTCAGCAGGACTTGTCAACATAAGCGTGCATTCATTTATAATTGCAGATGTGATTCTGTCTGTTGAAGCACTTAAAAGTCTGTTTAGCAAGTGTGATATAACAGATTCCGGAGTTCAGACTGCGAAAATCACACTTTTGGATACTGTCACAAAATGCTTCAGTGCTGCATTCTCCAAGCCACTATAGTATTTATCTACAGTCCTTGAAACACGGGTACAAAGATCAATTTTGTGACCGAGATACCAAAAAAACAAGCGCATAAAGCACTTAAGAAACAACTGGTCGAGAAGTCAGCTGGTGAAGGAGATGCAAAGAGCAACAGTGAACCACAAGAGAAAAACATTTGCACTCAGAGAGATGTTGCTGCTTCATTGCTGGAGATGCATGAAGAAATTCTTGAAGAAAATTCGTATTCGGCTGCAAAACCACATTCAACTGCCGCTGAATTAAAATAACAGAATCATAAAATTATTAACAATAATCATATTAATTAGGATTATCAGACATGGAGAATAATAAAAAAAAAAAAGTTACACGAGTGTGGGGCAAACTGCTCTGCAAACATTAGCTGAGAAAAAAGGAACACGTTAACGGCATCACCTCTCCATTTTAGTCAAGTCGCTGTGGAAAAATAGATACTTTATTAAACCCAAGGGGAAATTCACATAATCCAGCAGCAGCATACTGATACACAAAACAATATTAAATTAAAGGGTAATAAAAAT
Source organism: Polypterus senegalus (assembly GCF_016835505.1). NCBI lineage: Eukaryota > Metazoa > Chordata > Cladistia > Polypteriformes > Polypteridae > Polypterus > Polypterus senegalus. Next base: position 129,686,372 of record NC_053156.1, on the reverse strand, counting down.
GCAGGTAGAAACAGACAATAACTTTAATTAATGTTAACGTTTACCCCCGGGTGGAATTGAAGAGTCGCATAGTGTGGGGGAGGAACAATCTCCTCAGTCTGTCAGTGGAGCAGGACAGTAACAGCAGTCTGTCGCTGAAGGTGCTCCTCTGCCTGGAGATGACATTGTTCAATGGATGCAGTGGATTCTCCATGATTGACAGGAGCCTGCTCAGCGCCTGTCGCTCTGCCACGGATGTCAACCTGTCAAGCTCCATGCCTACAATAGATAAATAAATATTGGAGGAATTTAATTTAGTGGGTACTTAAAAAGGAGGTACAGGTTCGCCAGCATACTAGAATACAGCTTCAAGTTTTGTACCTTGTGAAAGATGCATCTCCTGTGTCTAAACTGTAAAAGATTTTAAGGCAAGATCTACTCCAGTTTTAGCGTAAGCATTACTTTAAAATAATCACCCTAAAATATACAGCAGTCTCTCAGTATTTCAAGGCACACCTGTGTTAGAAAGTGTTTCATTGCACAACAGCTTGTGCTGCATCTCTTAAAAGTCCATCTGCATCACACTTTATAGAAATAATCATATGTCAAGCTTTCAACATCACAAATCTTTATTAATGGTGGTGGTTTGTACAGGTGGTTGTCCTGTTTTTCTTTACCACATATCTGGTCAACCTAATTTATTATTTTTTTATTATAATAGACGTAAACGTTTGTAAACTTGTTTTTTTTTTTTTCCAGCTGAATAACTATCTCGGCAAGCCCCCTATCTCCATAAATAACTGCGCCCTCCAGTATTGGAAAAGCAATGCAGCCCGTTTCCCAACCTTTGCAAGGCAGTGATCAAGTATCTGTCTGCACCTTGTACCAGTGTAGACATTAAACACCTTTTTTTTCAGCTGTGTCAAATATAGTAAATGAAAAAAAAAAAACAGACATGCTGGTGAAAAGGCAGAAATGCTTCTTTTTGTTAAGAAAAAACTACTGTTTGTGCTTTTAAAGAAGCCAACGTAAGACCACTGTTACTGGCCTCATTTCACCTTTAATTTTTAGTTTTACTTAAAAGTAATTTATGTCTGATTATAGCACAAAGTATATGCATTTACTTTTTTGTTAAAATACCCAATGCCATGTTCTGTAATAAATTGATGTGCTTAAGTTACTAAGCAGATTTTTGTACATGACCTGGAGTATTTTTCCTATAGAGATGGGCCATATCTTGCTCTCCACCCCACCCCCAAAAAAGTGCTGATTGCCTGTATTTATAGCAAAGAAGAGTGTAAAAGTCAGCAAGTTAATAAAAATAAGTTAATCTTTGTTTCACATGCTACTGTTTCATTGATAATGTATAATACATTTTCAGCATAACTAAGACATTCAAACCTGAAGTAAATAAAAAATATATATCAGTATCGCCCAGAATTTCCATATCGGTGCATCACTAATTATTATCATTATTAATTAGATGTTACTATTTTCACTTGTTTACAACGTTCACTCAATTATTTCTTTTTGTGTTTTTTCATCAGTTATATGTTCAAGCTTTGTAATTTTTTTATCATAGGCAGATAATACTCCTCCTTGAACCGTCACCTTATCGTGGTGGAGGGGTTTGCGTGTCCCAATGATCCTAGGAGCTATGTTGTCCGGGGCTTTATGCCTGGTAGAACCACCAAGGCAAACTGGTCCTAGGTGAGGGATGAGACAAAGAGCGGTTCAATAAACCTCCAATGAAAAATAAAAACTGTGGACGACGTTTTCCCTTGCCGGGACGCGGGTCACGGGCCCCCTCTGGAGCCAGGCCTGGAGGTGGGGCTCGATGGCGGCCTGGTGGCGGGCCTGCACCCATGGGGCTCGGCGGGCACAGCCGAAGAGGTAGCGTGGGTCCTCCTCCCCATGGGCTCACCACCTATGGGAGGGGCCAAGGAGGTTGGGTGCAGTGTGAGTTGGGTGGTGGCCGAAGGCGGGGACCTTGGCGGTCTGATCCTCGGCTACAGAAACTGGCTCTTGGGACGTGGAATGTCACCTCTCTGAAGGGAAGGAGCCTGAGCTAGTGCGCGAGGTGAGAGGTTCGGCTAGATATAGTCGGACTCACCTCGGCGCACAGCTTGGACTCTGGAACCAATCTCCTTGAGAGGGGCTGGACTCTCTACCACTCTGGAGTTGCCCGGTGAGGCGCCAGCAGGTGTGGGCATACTTATTGCCCCCGACTGGAGCCTGTGCATTGGGGTTTACCCGGTGGGCGAGAGGGTGGCCTCCCTCCGCCCGGGTGGGGAAGGGTCCTGACTGTTGTTTGTGCGTATGCGCCGAACAGCAGTTTGGAGTATCCACCCTTTTTGGAGTCTCTGGAGGGGTTGCTAGAGGGCATACCTTCTGGGGATTCCCTCGTTTTGCTGGGAGACTTCAATGCTCCGTGGGCAATGACAGTGAGACCTGGAAGGGCGTGATTGGGAGGAATGGCCCCGATCTGAACCCGGCGGTGTTTTGTTATTGGACTTCTGTGCTCGTCACGGATTGTCCATACGAACACCATGTTCAAGCATAAGGGTGTTCATATGTGCACTTGGCACCAGGACACCCTAGGCCTCAGGTCGATGATCGACTTTGTGGTGGTGTCGTGGACTTGCGGCCATATGTCTTGGACACTTTCGGGTGAAGAGAGGGGCGAGCTGTCAACTGATCACCACCTGGTGGTGAGTTGGCTTCGATGGTGGGGAAGATGCGGTCAGACCTGGTAGGCCCAAGCGTGTTGTGAGGGTCTGCTGGGAGCGGCTGGCAGAGTCCCCTGTCAGAAGTAGCTTCAACTCCCACCTCCGGCAGAACTTCAACCCGCCCCGAGGGAGGTGGGGACATTGAGTCGAATGGGCCATGTTCCGTGCCTCTATTGTTGAGGCGGCTGACGGAGCTGTGGCGCAAGGTGGTGGTGCCTGTCGTGGCGGCAATCCCGAACCCGTTGGTGGACACGGCGGTGAGGATGCCGTCAAGCTGAAGAAGGAGTCCTATAGGACTTTTTTGTCCTGTGGGTCTCTGGAGGCAGCTGATAGGTACCGGCAGGCCAAGCGGCAGCGGCCGGTTGTTGCTGAGGCAAAACTTCGGGCATGGGAGGAGTTTGAGAGGCCATGGAGAGCGACTTTGGACGGCCGAGGAGATTCTGGTCCACCGTCCGGCGTCTCAGGAGGGAAGCAGTGCAGTGTCAACACCGTATATAGTGGGGATGGTGCGCTGCTGACCTCGACTTCGGGGCGTTGTGGGTCGGTGGGAAGAGTACTTCGAAGACCTCCTCAATCCCACTAACATGCCTTCCAATGAGTAAGCAGAGCCTGGGGACTCTGAGGTGGGCTCTCCCATCTCTGGGACTGAAGTCACCGAGGTGGTCAAAAATGGATGAGATACGCCCGGAGTTCCTTAAGGCTCTGGATGTTGTAGGACTGTCTTGGTTGACACATCTCTGCAACATCGCATGGACATCGGGGACAGTGCCTCTGGATTGGCAGACGGGGTGGTGGTCCCCTCTTTAAAAGGGGACGGAGGGTGTGTTCCAACTATAGAGGGATCACACTCCTCAGCCTCCCTGGAAAAGTCTATTCGGGGTTCTGGAGAGGAGGGTCCGTCGGATAGTGAACCTCGGATTCAGGAGGAACAGTGTGGTTTTAGTCCTGGTGCGGAACAGTGGACCAGCTCTTCACCCTTAGCAGAGTCCTGGAGGGTGCATGGGAGTTTGCCCGACCGGTCTACATGTGTTTTGTGGACTTGGAAAAGGCATTCGACCGTGTCCCTCGGGGAATCCTGTGGGGGCTCGGGAGTATGGGGTACGGACCCCTGATAAGAGCTGTTTGGTCTCTGTACAACGGTGTCAGAGCTTGGTCCGCATTGCGGCAGTAAGTCGAGCCCGTTTCCAGTGAGAGTTGGACTCTGCCAGGGCTGCCCTTTGTCACCGATTCTGTTCATAACTTTTATGGACAGAATTTCTAAGCGCAACCAGGGTGTTGAAGGGGTCGGTTTGGTGGACTCAGGATTGGGTCACTGCTTTTGCAGAGGATGTTGTCCTGTTTGCTTCATCAGGCCGTGATCTTCAGCTCTCTCTGGATCGGTTCGCAGCTGAGTGTGAAGCGGCTGGGATGAGAATCAGCACCTCCAAATCCGAGAGCATGGTCCTCAGCCGGAAAAGGGTGGAGTGCCCTCTCAGGGTTGGGGGAGAGATCCTGCCCCAAGTGGAGGAGTTCAAGTATCTCGGGGTCTTGTTCACGAGTGAGGGAAGAATGGAGCATGAGATCGACAGGCGGATCGGTCGCGGCATCCGCAGTGATGCGGGCTCTGCATCGGTCTGTCGTGGTGAAAAAGGAGCTGAGCCGTAAGGCAAAACTCTCAATTTACCAGTCGATCTACGCTCCTACCCTCACCTATGGTCATGAGCTATGGGTAGTGACCGAAAGGACGAGATCGCGAATACAAGCGGCTGAAATGAGTTTCCTCCGCAGGGTGTCTGGGCTTTCCCTTAAAGATAGGGTGAGAAGCTCAGTCATCCGGGAGGGGCTCAGAGTAGAGCCGCTGCTCCTCCGTATCGAGAGGAGTCAGATGAGGTGGCTCGGGCATCTGATCAGGATGCCTCCTGGGCGCCTCCCTGGTGAGGTGTTCGGGCACGTCCAACGGGAGGAGGCCCGGGGAAGACCCAGGACAGCTGGAGGGACTATGTCTCCGGCTGGCCTGGGAGCATGGGATTCTCCCGGAAGAGCTGGAAGAAGTGGCGGGGAGAGGGAAGTCTGGGCCTCTCTGCTTAAGCTGCTGCCCCCGCGACCCGACCTCGGATAAGCGGAAGAGGATGGATGGATGGATGGATGAGGCAGATAATAAAGTTCTAACCCATCATGTTTTACTTTAATTACAAACAGCAATGACATTTACAGGCTGCACATTTAGGCAATCCATGTAATGAATTTAATGCTTTTACTTTTGGGTTTGTTTTCTCTAGTGCTTGAGTTGAAGAATTGCTTGAAGAAAATAACTGGCTATACGGAGTTTTGGAGGCTTCTTAAACGATGGGAGGACCCTGTTTACAGTCCGCATATGCAAATGTATATGTAAAGAACTTAGAAAAGCATGATGATGAGGTATCCCTGTTCAAAGTTAAATAGACGCGCATGTAAATATAAATGATTTCTAAGGTCGGAGGTGGGGATCCCATTTCAAATCCGTAGATGCAAATATATATTACAATGGAACAGCATGTGGGGGGTCCATTAAGTTGAAACTTGTAACCAGGTGTGACTTTTCTGCCCCTACTTCTCTCTCCCTGCCCTTTTGCTTCTGGTGACATAACACCAGTTCTCACAGGAACAGTATCTGGTGCCAGCATTCAAGCTTTATAGTGCTTGCTGACCATTTGGCTTTGTGGAACTTCAATAATTTCACATCTCACTGTACATGGCAAATGTAATTACGTAAAGTCCTAGGAAATCGCCACTTCTTCAGTCATCCATGTACCCTATTGGCTAATGCTGCTGTCAATTGCTTCTTCTTTATCATTCATTTGCATACGGTCCCTTGGCAGTGTTTCACAGAGCATGTAAGTTAAGAAAAGAAATATATATTAGTCAGATGAGTTTGTGAGATTTTTCAGATAAATAGACCACAAATACAATGAAAATAGACAAAAGTCTGTAAATATCTTTAAACAGAGACACATTTTTGGCCTAGTCTTTTTTTAAATGTTATCCTAGGTTTTGAACACAATAAAAGTGAATTAATAAAACTAACAAAATGGGCTGATGTTTGTTTAGCTTTATGAATAATTGTGTAATCACAAAGATTGTTTTCAGAGTCAAAAGGTTATCCCAGCAATATGGCAGAAAATCTTGCTATATTTAGAGTAATAATTTTTTCCTAATCGGTCCCTTAAAATTTGTTCAGGAGTAACATTTTTATAACCCCTTATCTTACAAAAATTACAGGTACAAAAGTAAATTGATGGCATTATAAAAGTAAATAAGAAGGAAATGGATAGGTCATTGTCCTTTTTAATAAATGTGTTTGTATGGTCAAATGATCAGGGAGAAAAACTGTCCAGCATCAGGGATGCTGGAGATAATAAACCCCTGGGGGTTCCTAGGCCAAATACCAGTCAGCCCCTCAGCACATGTCAACATGCATAAATGTGACCATCCAAGTCCAATCACAATTCCGTATCAGAATGTTCTTGTGAACTTTTGTCTCTCATCATATACAATTAGAGGCCACTTAACCAGGTGGCCACCCCTGCAAAAAAACTGGAAAAAGAAAATGGAGAAAAAAACCCGTGAACATAATTTTTCTATCTCCAAATTATAAACTTTGCTAAACAAAATCTGTCCAATTTTCCCTACCTCCCACCTTTTTCTATTCCAGAAGAGATATTGATAAGTCTTGAAGAAGGAGACAGCATTTCTGTAATATATATAAAACCATTTTAAAGTCCCTTCATTTTAAAGATCCCAAAGTACAGTGGGAAAAGGATGTCTTACTCAACGTTTCCAAAAAGGAGTCTCCAAAAATTGTCCAAAATGTTTCCAGTGCAAGATCCAACCTGTGTACGTTGCAATCAAGCTCCAGCTTCACTGGGCCACATATTTTGGGTATGTTCCAAATTAACAACATTCTTGACAAAGATGTTAAATGCCTATCAGACAGCCTTTATGTCATAATTACTCCTAATCCTTAAATAGCTGTTTTTGCTGTAGCCTACTCCCAGATGGACTTAAAGTGGAGAAGGGCAAACAAACTGTATTTACCTTTCCTTCACTATTAGTCATTATTATTATATTAATATTAATTAATAGTAATATTAATATTACTATTATTATTACTTGCTCAACTGGAAGAATCCTAACTCGCCTCTGTTAAGTCTGTGAGTAACTGATGTTCTGTACTTTTTGAAATTGAAAAAAATCTAATTCTCTCATAGAGGATCTGTTCTAAACCTTTTTTAAAAACCTGGCAAGATTTAATCAATAATATTCCAGAATAAGCACTTCTATTGAGGAACAAAACTTATTTCGCTCTATACTACTCTCAAGTTTTACTCTGGCTATTGGCCTTTTTCTCTTTCTCATGGGTGGGGGTTGAAATGAATTTAGTTTTGTTAAGTTTGACTTGATTGTATGGAATGTTACATTCTTTAAATAAATTCAATAAAAGTTAAAAAAAAAAAAGAAAATTGATTCTACGGTTGTGCAATATAAAATGTCCTGGTTATATACTGTAATATCCAGATTTTTTTGTACAGAAATTCTTGAAACATCCATTTTTTTTAGTTGCTATTGGTGTGACACACATGTTTTTATTCATATAAAGATTTATTTTAAAAAAAGTAAAATGTTATACTCACTACTCTTCAGTCGTTTGAATCGTCTTTATTGCATAAGCAGAATTGCTTTTTTGGTTTGTAATTTAGTCTCAATAATGCCAAAAACCCCATGGGGGGCATAAGGGGTTAAGTCTAGATTCCTTCGAAATCCAACAATCAAGCACAGTGACTAAATAAAATAAACTTTATTTTGCAATATGGAACAGCACTGTTTTGTTCTTGTTGGTACTGATGTGGCTCTGTGGAAAAAACGTTAACGGTGTTCATGTAGATTCATGCACTGAGGTTTTCCTGTCTAAAAATTAAAAAACAGTATTGCTTACTGGACAAAGTAAACACATACAAATAATGATATTCAAGCCACCAAAACATTATAGATCAAGATTAAAAAAATATGGGAAGTCTTCGGAGAATTGTTCACAAATTACTTATAAAACTAACAACCTCTGGGAGTCACACATCTAAGATGAACTGCACATAATTTCTAATAAGCAGTTCCTTTGATGCAGTCTTCAGCAATCTTTGAAAGCAGAAGAAAATGACGGGCATTTCTGTACCTGCACAGCCACTTGGAAGGGTAATTACCATTGGTAATCCTCTATGGTCAGAAAAATTTAAACAGAGCATTGTTTTTCTAACTGCAGCAATAATAATTATGTTATTACTAATGAGCACCCCTTCCCAAAATACATTTCACTTAATGTGTATGTAGCAGCCCTAAACCAATGATATATCATAAAAGCAGATGCCTAGCCCTGAGACCTTACCTCAGTAGATGCACACCACACTACACTGATGGTTTTGGAATGTACACTTTACACTAGACTATTGTCAGGTATGCACTTCTAATTTTATTCCTAATTCTACTCCAAGATTACACTGTTTTGCTTATTTAAAAGTGAACTACATACTAATAAGGACAAGAAATGTGGACAAATAATTTAACATCCCAACAAATGCCAATAGAGTTATGAAACAATGTTATATACGAGGGATATCCAGAAAAAAAGGTTACAACGGCTGTTAAAAATCGAAAAATGAATATATTTCAACCAAATTTACAGGGTATGTTCCAAAATATGCGTTTATTTCTCAACATAATCGCCGTCAACTTCGATGCACTTCTTCAGCCTGGGCACCAGCTTTTTTTATACCCTCGTCGAATACGCTCCGCTCCACCTCCGAAAGCCACTTCTCCACTGTCTCCTTCACTTCCTCTTCGTTGGAAAAATGTTTCCCACCCAAGAATTCTTTCAGTTTGGTTTCCACAAGCTGATGATGGATCTCGGCCGCGGATTCGCGACGCAAAGTGAGGAACTTGGTGACCGAACGAATCTCGCATCGGCGGTAGGTGGAGCAAACGGCCTCAGCAGAGGTTGACGAACTCGCTTGCTGTGATGACATTTCACAACTGACTGACAGCGGTCCCGGGCTTATTTTGACCGTTAGGACACCCTACGCAGGTATGCCAACCGGAAAAAAATTCCCTGCACCCTCCAGGGCACTTGTAACCTTTTTTTCTGGATATCCCTTGTAGTATGACATTTACCTTTTGAACCACAAAATTATGTAGGTCATAATGTATCTGAAAATGAAGATCCTTATTGTGGTTTTTTTTTTTTGTTGTATCATCAATGCTCTGTATGTAAAGCTATAGGTCACAACGTGAAACAAATTAACATAAAGTTCGCAGACACACATCACATATAACTTTTTTTGCTTCTTTTTCATTAGACTGGAGTTAAATTTTTCACGTGAAGAATATTCTTTCAAAATTTTATAAAATTCAAAAGTTCTCATGTTTTCCAGTAAGAAGCTACCAGTCCACTTGTAGATGAAGATATACAACAAAACAAAAATGATTTGCAAGCACAATGCAAGTCCTGCTAGTGACATGTAGTAAAATATTACACATGAACAGTACCAATCAAGCAGCTTGTAAAAAGTGATTTTAGCGAACAGAGAGTGCATGCTCATTGCAAATTGGATTTCGACTCGAAGTGCACATCGGTCATTGTCATGAAAGTGAAAGTTGTGCACATACGTGTGCAGATCGAGTAGTGATATAAGATAAGCTCAACAGGTTGCCGTGCATTTATTGACAATTAAATTGTCTGCAATATGGAGGAAAGTGTTTATGCCTTGAAAAGTCAAACCTCTGTTTTTCTGAAAGATGAATAACGTTATGCACTGCATGTCATTTTGATAAGAAAACAAATGCTGGAATAATGGCGAATGTTGATCTGCAGACTCTCACAGTGAAAGTGTTCTATAAAGCAATCCCTGAGGAATACAGAAGCAAATCAGTAACTAAAAGCAAAATCTCTGCTGTTTTTCACGGGATAAATGCCCAACATTTGAAACAAAGACAATCTTGGTTACAGAATGAAAACCTTTTGCACACTAAGAGTAGGCTGTGCAGTAGCCATTTTGGCAATGGGAAAATTGTAGACAAAAGTGAAATACAGAACTTTAAAAGGCAAATTGTGATCTTTAAGTATAATGTTAAGTAAATTAATGACTTTTTTTATATTAGTAGTATAGTAATGAATGACTTTATTCATGTTGTTGAATATTCAACAATAATGTTACGCATTCTCTGTAAAGTTCTGCCATATTGTTAGTCCTGGGAATGATGAACGTGGGCAAATGTTAGCACATAGAATTGTTTAGTATGTACATGGCTAAGGCTCAATTCATTTAGTCATTGAAAAGCCACTCTTTTTGAAATGACATGCACAAACATAGGTATTTTACACTAGAAAAAAATGTAATAAATATGCTTTGCTTTGGAGAGTTTCAGCAGCATAATATTGGTGCCAGTTCAACCAGTACCCATGCATATGTAGAGACTGAATATTGACCTGATATTTGCAATCCATATTGGTCCCTGTTCATTAGCAGTGAAGTTAGGTGTGTCTAACAGGTGAAGCTTTATGATGTCATAGTAGCAGTTTTGAAATGGCAGCCCCACTGGAAATGTACAACAAAGAGTGAAGGTATGAAACCTGTCAAAATTCATTAGTGAATGATAGTTTAGTACGGTGAAGCATGCTTGTCACTCCCACAAGTGTATGAGTTTAGCAGGAAATTTTGAAATGGTGAGAGTTCTTTGACAGACTCTCCTTACTGGTGATAGAGAATGAAACAGCTGCACTTCTGGAGATCAGTTGTGGTGTGCTGAATTATAACATCCATGATGTGCTCCGTTGAGTACCTGCACTTTGAGAGTCTTACACATCCATCACACTAACCAGACTTTGCCTTCATTGATTACCACATCTTTAGACCGCTGAAAGAGAGGATGGGAGAAAAGACTTTTAAGTCAGATGAAGAAGTGTAATAGGTGGATGAGTGGCTGTGCATGTGACCAACAGACTTTTTTTCTAGAGGAATCCTTGCACTTTGTAAACACTGGAGGAGTTGTACAATACCTTTTGATGCAATAATTTATGAGAAAAAATATTTTAAGTTTTAATTTGAACTACTCTTGTATATCTTACAAGTTGGAGGGAATAAAACAATATGAACTATTATAAAAATAAATAGTTTGAATGCAATTAATTATTGAGGTGTGAAATTAAATCTGTTTAATGTCACACTTTATTATCCAATATATATACAAATGTTATGACATATCAAAAATAACAATCATTCTTTGATATATTTTTTAAGCACATTTCAGGAAAGAGAAAGGAAACCATAGGTAATCCTAAAATGACTTGACTTCTAGTTTTTCTTTCATGCACATTTCATTAATATGTAATAAGAGTGATACTGTCATAGGAAATCACACATTTGCAGCACTGTTTGGTACTCATTATGACACTCGATGGTTGTTATGGATGTGTCCTCGGAGTACTGTGATGCAACAAATACAAAAATGTCTTCTGGGGCGATCTTTTCCTATTTGAGCTGTGGATTAAAAAAAAATTCTATTGCTTGATAAAAATCTTCATTTGTTTGTGTTTCAACCTTTTGCTTACATTCTTGACTTTGTTTCTTGTTCTTCATTATGGCCTTAATGCTTGGTTTTCTTTGATCTCACTGTTTTGACTATTTTGATTCCACATCCTGCCCCTGGTTACTCCAAATCCTGCCCTGCAGTCACAACATTATGATCATCCCTGTACTAGAGATCTACTGACTTCGAATTGGTTCTTTTTATAACGGACGGTTAATTGTGAAACATACCATATCATTTCTTTTTGAAAAATGGAGTAATAATTTAAATATTATTAATCTTTTAGTTTTCAATAGGCAACATAGCATTTAACGGTTTACCATTTTGTAACTAATGTATCAGATTAATTTAAATCATATAGTAAATAAAAATGACAACAACAACAGTAGATGTGTTAAAAAAAATCTGATACAGATTAAAAAAGGTGATAAATGACAATTTAAATGTATATTATTCTTTTAGTTTTCAATAGGCAACATAGCATTTAACGGTTTACCATTTTGTAACTAATGTATCAGATTAATTTAAATCATATTGTAAATAAAAATTACAACAACAACAGTAGATGTGTTAAAAAAAATCTGATACTGATTAAAAAAAGGTGATAAATGACAATTGTATATTATTCATTCTTGGCCTTTTCTAAGGATAGTTTAGGTTATAATATTTTACCTTTTTAATGAATATGGAGCAGCTGAAAGAAGAAGATTTGATTAATTTAAACGAAAATTTAGCAATATTAGACTGTCATTAACATTCAATCCACAACTGAAAAGGTGATGCTTAGTTGCTTCAGTTACCAAGTAGGACTTACCCATACTCTCTTGGTGAAACTGAATCTGGCTCAAATTAGGCCATATTTTAGATTTAAGTAAGGCTTACTTACTAAGCGTTCTTTGTGGAATACCGAACCACCTGATATGAGGCTTAAAACTGAAGGAAATGAGAAAGGGAGGAAACTCAAGTTGAAGCACTGGTCCATTTTGACACTTTCTTGCTTTAGCACTTGTGGTGACGTACAGTATCCTTGAACTAGTGGATCTTGATATCTTTCACCAAGATTATAACAATGACAAAGAGTACAATGGTTGTAGTTTTACTTCAGACTGGTACAACAGTCTGTTTTGTGTCCCCATTGTCTCCATTTCTGCAACCCTGGCAACAGATATAGCTTGTGAAATTCCTTAAAATTTCAAAAAACTTTTTTGTTTATGATTTATTCTGTTGGATATAAAACTTATTTTTTCCAGTGAGTCAATTTCAGACCTAGTTATTCTGAGATGCATTTGTCTGTGTAGATGTTGAAACAATCAAGTGATGCATTAATTGCATGTTAGGTGACTGCTGTTGTTCAAAGCAGTTGAACTGGATATCAAGTTCTCCTTTTCTTTAGATGTAGCTGTTGGAACCATAATAGCATTGAAAAATGTGGAATTAATGTTAAAGAAATTATTATTGCTGGACACTAGTTGTGTTATTGTGGAGTCCATATTAATTGTATTTTTATATGCATGACACTTAAAAATGCCAGACTACAGTGCTACTACCATACAACTTTCTGAATAAAATAAATTCTTGACAGTATAAGTCTATTAACATTATAATGTAGTATTAATACTGGAAATTTAAACAACACATATGGAGTCATTTATGATATCTTGTATCATTGCTGCATGCTGGGACGCAAGCAAATGAGTCTGAATTTCTGTTGTAGAATTTTAGTATTTATAATTTTTTTTTTCTGATAATAGCAATACCCTAGTGTGCTCATAACAACTGGAAAAGCAAAATACTTAAACTTCAATTGGTATGGCACACATAAAACTTGTGTTTATTGCTAGCCTAAGTAAGTAACAGAAAAAATAGGGTACAATTTAAGTTCTTGCAGACTATTATACAGTATTTTTGAAAAAAGTGCCAGATGGAGTGTTAAAACCTCCTGAAGTATTAAGGTGAAATTGTTGCCTAATCTGGAGTTGCGTCAGAGTAATATAAAATGTTTATAATACGAAGGCTGGGATTGGCTCCAGCAGACCCCGGTGACCCTATGTTCGGATTCAGCGGGTTGGAAAATGGATGGATGGATATAATATGAAGATAATACAGCCGTGTTGTTTTTAGTGTGATGTAAATACTGAATAGATATTTGTTCACTCAGCCTGATGCCTACATAACTTCTTTCCTCTTATATAACTTTCTAGATAGGAGACTTTTTTACTTTAATGGTTAACTTCCCTCATGCAGCAGGAAAAGTGAGCTGGTGTGACAGGTGCTGCTTGTGAGTACGCCTGTTGTGGCATTTCACTAACTTATACTGTGATCTGTTTTACCGTTGGGAGCAGCTGTTTGAGAAGTAAAATGGGAAAATATACAAAATATATTAAGTTATTTTAAGTGACCTCTCTCAAGGTAAATTTGAAACAGTAAGTTAATTTATAGTTGAAGTCACACAGAATGTTTCTCTATTTTAAAATAGACGAGTCCTCAAAGTTCTCAACACTTTTAAACAGGAGATTTTAAGGCATACTCTATTTGTGATTTCTCAATGAAAATGTAACTTTTTTGAGAAAATTCATTGTACAACAAGCATGCCAAATTTAAACAAAATTGGTCCACTGAGAGTCAAGTTGTTTTAGTCAAGCAGGAGACAGAATGGTAGACAGACATGGGGATTGCAGTAGGTACTTTACATATTATATGCAAATACACCTAATAATGGTGGAGTAATCTTCAAAATTTAAAGTTTCATAGAAATTATGTGGCCCAACACATAATGGAAACTGTAATCACTAGGTATACCAGAGTTTCTAGCTAGGTGGCCCCCCAGTCAAAAAAATCTCTGCTGTCTGAATAACTTGCTTAAGTGACAAAAAAAGTTAAAATATTGTGTGTGTGTGTGTGTGTGTGTGTATGTGTGTATATATATATATATATATATATATATATATATATATATATATATATATATATATATATATATATATATATATATATATATATATATATATATATATATATATATATATATATCTCTTATATATATATCTCAATCATCCCTGGCGAAAATTGGGCAGACTTAAAAATAAAGTGGTATTTTAAGTACTTCAAGTACATTTTCAGAATGATATTGTCTTTAAATAATAATAACAACAATTTCAACATAAAGTGCAGGTTTTCTTCTTAAAAGAATAAGGCAGAAACATAAAAGGTAATTTGACCAGCTTCACCTTTAAACTCTGAGTAACCTTAGCCAAAATCATTTTGTACATTAGGCTAAAACAGTGTGATCATTGAACATTTTGTAATTAGAATTACTAACGGTCACGGAAGTCCGATGATCCCCAGTAAGAGCCACAAAGTCCACTTTCTGTAATGCATCTAATTTTGCTTGCTTTTCAGTGTCATAAAGCTGTTGAATTTTACTGGAAATAGTCTTTCGGCACGGCAGTTGGAAAGTTGGATCACCTGACGCTAACTGTAGCACATTTTATAATCCCCTATCTTCCACCACTGTTAGTGGTCTACAGTCCAAAGCAATCCATTTTGCGAGAGAATTTGTACGTTTCACCGATGTTGACTTACTAATTTTGGTCCTGAAGCCAGTCATTTCATCAGGTTTGGGCTGCCGACACCTTTTGTTGGTACTCGAACTTGTACTACTAGTGCTAACAGCATACATTGTTTCTGTGCTTGCTGTAACATGTTTTGCATTTAGATGGTACCGTAAGGTTGAAGTGCTTCGGTGGTATGCAAACTCCTTTTTGCACAGTTTGCACAAAACCACGCTTTTATCAAGGCTTCCGTCGGGTAGTCTTTTGAAATGAAATTTGCCTCCGATCAGTCCTAGCAACGCGCTTTCTTCTGACTCTTACATTTTTGTAGCTCTGATGTGTGCATCAATGTAATCGATGTACCAGGAAATCATGCATTGACAAAAGTTACCCTTTGCTTGGAATGCAAAGTGTGATTAAATGCGTTATTTTTTTTAACGTGTTATGGAGTACATGCATCGAAGCTTCTCAGCTGTGCTTGTGCTAAGAAAAGGAAACATTTTAAAAATAACGTAACATGATTGTCAATGTAATACATAATTTTGTGACCGTTATGAGGGTTGCTGTCGTCAAGGATTTGATTATCATTATTTCTTTCAATCTGGTTCTTATTTGGAGTATGTGTTATGTTCAAGTTATATTCCGTGTTTGTCAACCGTTGTAAAGATAACAGGTTTCATTTATCGAAGTGTTTACCACCCAAATCGGTACTCGTGAATGTAAGATGTTCAAGAGGAATTCCCGGTGGATTTGCCTGTGAATATTTAGTGGTAGCGTGTGTATGAACTTAATTTAATCTTTTCCAGTCCTACAAAGTCAGTTGATGTGAGCCGCTCGGAGTACATGCATCGAAGCTTCTCAGCTGTGCTCGTGCTATCTCATGATGTCCATGGCTTTATTTAATGTTAGCTAAGACCCGGCACTTAAAAGTTTCTTGCTACAGCAATTTTAACTCTGTTACAAAGTGATCCAAAGTCTCCTTTATGCCTTGTGTCTTCTCATTAAACTTGTATCTTGTGAATATCGTATTCGTCATAGGCATTACAAACGGCAGCGGGAGCATGCCTATAAACTTAATTTAAACTTACGGTTCACACCGTGCTTTGTTTCCGCAGTAGTTGCACTTATGAATATGCTTGTATGTGTCACTCGCTTCATAATCTTTTGCTGCCTTCTCAATTGTGAAATGCGTTTTTTGTTCAGTGCTCTTTGCAGCTCTTCTTTGTTCTCTACGTACTTACATAGGAGGCGTGATGATGTGACACGCAACTCCGCCACCCACGGCCATCGACCTGCAGTCTTTTACAGTATATGGACGAAAATAGGTTCCAGTTATGACCATTACGCGTAGAATTTTGAAATGAAACCTGCCCAACTTTTGTAAGTAAGCTGTAAGGAATGAGTCTGCCAAATTTCAGCCTTCTACCTACACGGGAAGTTGGAGAATTAGTGATGAGTCAGTCAGTCAGTCAATGAGGGCTTTGCCTTTTATTAGTATAGATAATATAATATAAATGTGTGTCGCATAGAACAAATTGCACATTTTAAAAATAAATATAATCTATTGCAAGAGAAAAACCTTTCTGTAACATCTGATTATACATTTGCACTTGAAGACATGATACATTGTCATTGGTGCTGTGTGTGCTCTCTATTGTTCAACGTTACAGTGATAGTGTAGGAGTCGATATAAGCTTGAAACAATTGTCAGCTATGTTAATGAAAATATGAACTGAAAGAAGTTTACTATGGAGGTGTATTAGGGCCATGGAGAAGACAAACAAACTAGGGACACAGTGAAGGAAAAAAAGTCTATTTCGTGGTTAAAGTCACTGTTTAATTTAATAGAGTTTCTCAAACCCCATCGTAACCAAAGTAGCATGATAAATGATTTGTATTTAATGTGATCCCCGACACAGTCATTAATCAATATGTGCTTTTTGAACAAACTTCCTCTTGCATTAGAGGAGTCACAGGCAATAGATCTGCAATAGTTAACATGACAGAAAGATATTGTAGCAGACAGAGGCACCTCTCAAACTTGTGGAGTTAGTTATGCAGTTATAGTGGTCTTTGTGTGTGTGTGTGTGTCCATCTCCACTATCGCAGTGCTCATTCAATGTGTAAAATAATTAAGCTTCAATTAGCTGTTGCTACTGAGCTCCAGAATTGATACTGGCAATTTTAGCTTTTTATTTTCCCTCAGCATCAAGTCAGTATCTTTTACTTTCTCCATGATATCCCGATGGCAGTTTAAATCGCACTGACTGGAAGAACTGCGTGCATATGTTTCAGGAAGAATCCCTGTGGGTGTAGCTTTTGCAGCGCATGATTTTTACACTGGTCACTACACTTTAAAGGGATGTCCCCAGTCATTTATTCTTGTATGACAATCATAACTACCCTCCTGAGACTACCTTGGTGTTTACGCAGAGCATGGCTCATGCTTAGATTTCAATGCAGTTATGTTTAACCACGAGTTGCTGTCGGTGTAACATTTTAATTTCAATGTAAAGACCAATTCTGCTACCATCTAGTGGATGAAATAACATCATGCTGCAAAAATGATGAATATATCTATATGTTTTCCAACTCTAAGGTAATTCATCAATATTCATAAGTGAGCATTCTACCAATACATAATGGCGTATAAACAAAAGTCTTTCAAATTAGTTATAAAATAAAATGAAAATGAATTAACTGAATCCGATGATTGTGGTGACAATGTGAATTGGTTGTCAGGCATCGACATAAATAGTGAAACTGATGCACACAACATCATACAACTGAACCTCTATTTCAGAATTGTAATGTGCAACAGATACTTAATCAGTCTACTATCGATTGCCACATAGCCTCTCTCTCTTTCTTAATAATTAACTTGTTTCCTTTTTGCATTATAAAAAAAGTATTACTTTTTGTTCAGCTACTGAAAGGCTGGCTCTGTGTGGTATGTTCTTCAATTTTACAACAATTAAATAAAATTCTTTTTTGTCCATGCAATCCCACAATACATGATGCAACCCATGAACTTCACATTTAGTAACAGGTGCTAAGTCTGTAAATGTTACACTCTCATCTCCATTTTTGTGACATGATAGAAGTTCTCGACAATTGTTTCTTGGGGCTGTTTAATTGTCACGAGTGGTAAAACCCATCTTAAGTTAACCAGGAACACTTAAGTTTATGGAACTGATAAACCTTGTCTGTGAAACGGGGCCTTTTCAAGTGACACTTTTTCAGCAACGTCTTGATTTCATAAACATGCTTCATGGAATACTGCTCTGGAGACCGAGGACCTCATCTCTTTTTATGTTGTAAACAAAAAACGTTATCTTTTCAATAAATTGGTTGTACTTCGGGTATCTCTTCTGGGACATGGTGGCAATGGCGGTCAGAGACTGCAATCTTTCCTTTTTAGTTGTTGCATTAGGCATATCATTTTACCTACTGTACCTGGAATAGAGGAGAACTGATTTTTGAAGTGTTTGTAGTCTCTGAACTTCTACACACTATTTTATTTCTTTATTGATATCCTCAATATTTCCTTAGAGGTATTTTTTGCTGTTATTTTGTTAAACTTCTACATGTGTCAGTCATTAACTTTATGTTACTCTCTTACTTACAGAAAGGATGAAAAAGAGTATGCACTAAAACAGATTGAAGGTACTGGAATATCTATGTCTGCATGCAGAGAAATTGCGGTAAGTGTGTTACAGTTTTTCGTTACAAATGACTGTGTATTTTAGCAACTGCTTTGTAAACAAAATAAAATCAGAGTTAAATTTGGTGTTTCTGACAGCTATAAATAACTTTTTATAATGAAGTTAAGAAATTCAAGGTTTCAGAGTTTTTGGCTAAACCATTACAGAATTTAAAATTAGGGGCAATATATACAGCAGTTTGCGAGATAATTGTGTGTGTGTTTTCCCATTTCATTTTCGCTGTCTAAACACATCTTTTATGCTATACTGAATGTTATTTAAGATGTGGTCACTGTCACAAGTGTTTCTGTTCTGTGGTGCTCTGACAATAGGAAAACATTTGTTAATAATCAAATGGATAAATGTAGATGTTTAGTTTTAGGTGAATATTTATATAGCATTTCATTTACTTGACATTGTCTTATACTATAGTGTATATATTGCAAATAAGTTTCATAATGCATTTTCGTGGTTTAACGAGGATTTGGCCCTGGCTTTGGTTTCTTTGTTAAGTTGTGTCTTTATGTTACTAAATGTTTGCTTTAGTTTTGTACTCTTCTGTTAATTCTGTTAGCTATTATCCTTGGTGTGTTTGTTTTTTTTTTAAATAAATATTCATCCCAAAGAAGGGAGGGGGAGAGGCAGTCTCACCCCCGACACTGTAGTTTTGGCAGATAAGGCCTATGTAAAGGCATTAGAATGCCTCAGCTGGGTGCTGTCATTGGCTCCTGCTTGTGTCTGGCATTCCTTTCAGAGTTTTTCTTGTAAGTTGTTTGATTTCTTGAAATTTTTTCCCATTGTTGTTGTTTTTTGGTATTTCTTTGGTTTAGTTTGATATTGGGTTGCATTTTAATATGCAACATTTTGTATTTTGTATTTAATTACTGAGATACTTAAACTCCTCCACTTGGGGCAGGATCTCGCCCCCAACCCTGAGAGGGCACTACACCCTTTTCCGGCTGAGGACCATGGTTTCGGATTTGGAGGTGCTGATTCTCATCCCAGCCGCTTCACACTCAGCTGTGAACCGCTCCAGAGAGAGCTGAAGATCACGGCCTGATGAAGCAAACAGGACAACATCATCTGCAAAAAGCAGTGACCCAATCCTGAGTCCACCAAACCGGACCCCTTCAACACTCTGGCTGCACCTAGAAATTCTGTCCATAAAAGTTATGAACAGAATCGGTGACAAAGGGCAGCCCTGGCGGAGTCCAACTCTCACTGGAAACGGGCTCGACTTACTGCCGGCAATGCGGACCAAGCTCTGACACCGGTTGTACAGGGACCGAACAGCTCTTATAAGGGGGTCCGGTACCCCATACTCCCGGAGCACCCCCCACAGGATTCCCCGAGGGACACGGTCGAATGCCTTTTCCAAGTCCACAAAGCACATGTAGACTGGTTGGGCAAACTCCCATGCACCCTCCAGGATCCTGCTAAGGGTGAAGAGCTGGTCCACTGTTTCACGACCAGGACGAAAACCACACTATTCCTCCTGAATCCGAGGTTCGACTATCCGATGGACCCTCCTCTCCAGAACCCCCGAATAGACTTTTCCAGGGAGGCTGAGGAGTATGATCCCTCTATATGGTCCCTCTTTTTAAAGAGGGGGATCACCACCCCGGTCTGCCAATCCAGAGGCACTGTCCCCGATGTCCATGCGATGTTGCAGAGACGTGTCAACCAAGACAGTCCTACAACATCTAGAGCCTTAAGGAACTCCGGACGTATCTCATCCACCCCAGGGCCCTGCCACCAAGGAGTTTTTTGACCACCTCGGTGACTTCAGTCCCAGAGATGGGAGAGCCCACCTCAGAGTCCCCAGGCTCTGCTTCCTCATTGGAAGGCATGTTAGTGGGATTGAGGAGGTCTTGAAGTACTCCCCACCGACCCAGCGTCCGAGTGAGGTCAGCAGCGCACCATCCCCACCATATACGGTGTTGACACTGCACTGCTTCCCCTTCCTGAGACGACGGACGGTGGACCAGAATCTCCTCGAAGCCGTCCGAAAGTCGTTCTCCATGGCCTCTCCAAACTCCTCCCATGCACGAGTTTTTGCCTCAGCAACAACCGAGCACAGAAGTCCAATAACAAAACACCGCTCGGGTTCAGATCGGGGGGCCATTCCTCCCAATCACGCCCTTCCAGGTCTCACTGTCATTGCCCACGTGGGCATTTAAGTTTTCCAGCAAAATGAGGGAATCCCCAGAAGGTATGCCCTCTAGCACCCCCTCCAGAGACTCCAAAAGGGTGGATACTCCAAACTGCTGTTAGTAGCATGCGCACAAACAACAGTCAGGACCCTTCCCCACCCGGCGGAGGGAGGCCACCCTCTAGATCCACGGGTAAACCCCAGCGCACAGGCTCCAAGTCGGGGGGCAATAAGTATGCCCACACCTGCTCGGCCTCTCACCCGGGGCAACTCCAGAGTGGTAGAGAGTCCATCCCCTCTCAAGGAGATTGGTTCCAGAGTCCAAGCTGTGCGTTGAGTTGAGTCCGACAATATCTAGCCGGAACCTCTCAACCTCGCACACTAGCTCAGGCTCCTTCCCCTTCAGAGAGGTGATATTCCATGTCCCAATAGCCAGTTTCTGTAACCGAGGATCAGACCGCCAAGGTCCCCGCCTCCGGCCACCACCCAACTCACACTGCACCCGACCTCCTTGGTGGTGAGCCCATGGGAAGGAGGACCCACGTTACCTCTTCGGGCTGTGCCCGGCCAAGCCCCATGGGTGCAGGCCCGGCCACCAGGCGCTCGCCATCGAGCCCCACCCCCAGGCCTGGCTCCAGAGGGAAAAGGGTGGAGTGCCCTCTCAGGGTTGGGGGCGAGATCCTGCCCCAGTGGAGGAGTTTAAGTATCTTGGGGTCTTGTTCACGAGTGAGGGAAGAATGGACCGTGAGATCTACAGGCGGATCGGTGCGGCATCCGCAGTGATGTGGGCTCTGCATCGGTCTGTTGTGGTGAAAAAAGAGCTAAGCCGTAAGACAAAACTCTCAATTTACCAGTCGATCTACGTTCCTACCCTCACCTATGGTCATGAGCTATGGGTAGTGACCGAAAAAACGAGATCGCGAATACAAGCGGCTGAAATGAGTTTCCTCCGCAGGGTGTCTGGGCTTTCCCTTAAAGATAGGGTGAGGAGCTCAGTCATCCAGGAGGGGTTCAGAGTAGAGCCGCTGCTCCTCTGCATCGAGAGGAGTCAGATGAGGTGGCTCGGGCATCTGGTCAGGATGCCTCCTGGACGCCTCCCAGGTGAGGTGTTCCCCGGGGCCTCCTCCTGGTTGGATGTGCCCGGAAGACCCAGGACACGCTGGAGGGACTATGTCTCCCGGCTGGCCTGGGAACACCTTGGGATTCTCCCGGAAGAGCTGGAAGAAGTGGCTGGGGAGAGGGAAGTCTGGGCTTCTCTGCTTAAGCTGCTACCCCCGCGACCCAACCTCAGATAAGCAGAAGAGGATGGACGGATAGATGGATTTAATTACTATTTTATTACAATTCTTTGTATTATTTTGAATCATTTTATTAATAAATGCTGTGCTTAAAGAATTTATTTGTTGTGTTCTTTGGGTCCAAAGGTTTCTAATGCTCCCTTACACCTATTTGGAACTTGTAGGCCTTGGCCTTTTTTGCGAGTGGTTTTTGGAGTTTCATTGCCAGGGATACTTTCAGTTTTGAGGCTTGTTTATAGTTAAAGGCCTGTTGTTAGCATTCAAACCTTTTTGACAAACATCAGTCTTATTGCAGTTTATGAATATTTTATTCTTATATTTAAAAATTACTTGTGTAGTGAACCAGTACTGGCTCTTCTTTGTTTTGCTCTTTAAAATATTGGGATTTTTTTCTCACGTATTGACAGTGTTTGAAGCTAGTCAGTACTCCGCAATATGCAGTAGTGGCACTTCTGCTCTTCACTTTTTGGAGTATGGACAGTTATTTTTTCAGTACTCTGTACCGACACTTCTTATAGCCTCTTGGTACTATAATGTCACATATGGTATGTTAACCAGCAGCTATTTCCAGGGAATTTTAGCCCATAATCCAATGGTTTTAAACGTAAAATCTCTGTCTCTTCGCATATACAGTATATACAGCACATGTAAGACCACCAACCCATTCCCAGATATTTGTCACATAGCTTATCCAAGCAGAGGGGAACCAAACTAACCTTAGCTGAAGAAAGCAAAGCACAAGTAATAGCGACTCTTCTTCTTTTAATTTTCACTGCAACCACTGTAGTAAATGGAAATGAAGAAATCTTGCATATGTATGAACAAACTTTAAACAATGTAGTGGAGAAAAAAACATTTTAGTGAATATCTTCAAAAGTTAATGGTTTCTTTTATAGAATTCTTTACCCTTTACTGGTGAAAGTTTAAAAAAAAAAATCCTTTTCTACATTCTGCACTGTTGCGGAAATATGGTCTGTGAGTGGAAGAACCTATTACTTATCTCGTGGATTTTGAAAATTAATTTCAGGTCATGTCTGTTTTATGCTTTCTTTCTGAAGCTTTAAAGTTTTCTCTTTTAATTGAATTTCAAGGAGTTTTAATTTTGTCCCAAACTTCATTGATTGTTGGATGCTCTAAATTGCCCCAGTGCCATAGTATTGTATTTATCATTGATTTATAGTTACTGACAATGCCTGTGTTGCTGTTTCTAACCTTAAAGCAGTTCATGCTGCTATAGGCTTTGATTCAATTACCGTACTTGATGAAGACATAGATGCATGTATTTTTTTTAAATAGATGAATGGTGGGGGTTAAACCAAACCAATTTACATAGTAGAAAATGAAAGTAACTACACTGTTAAATTTGATGCATTTAATTTTGAGGTGCTACTAAATGATATTTAGTGCTGTTTTGACATTGTCATTTACACTTTTTAGCCTAAGATTTATAAGGAAATAAAGATATTTTATAAATTGGGTTTAAGCAAGCATTTTACTGAAGTCTTTCAAAGTTTTATATAAAATAACAGCTTATATGGTTTAAAATGTGTTTTTCCTTTTGCAAAGGAAATACTATAAAAGAAAAAATGTACATGTAAGTAAGCTTGCAATGTGATAATATAAAGTATCAGTACTCTACTTTTGTGTGGCTCATGAAAGTGGAATTATATGGAATTTCGTATTTTACTTTTGATTCTACTGAAAGAATCTTTTGTATCCTCTCATTAAAAATGTGGAATCATTATTTTTTAAATTATTAAGCTGGACCATTCATTATGTTTGTATTAAGTTTCATTTAATACCTTAATCATTGTAACTCTTCAGATTTTTGGGCCAATAATCAGTTTAGAATATCCCCATTGATAGTGTATAACTGCTAATTGCTGTAATGCAAAGATGTTTTTTACAAAAAGAGAAAATTTTATCCTCATTGTTGTTAAATAATTAAACTGTTGTATGAAAATATATTCAAAATTCCTTTCAGACACCTTTACAAAGGTATACTTTCTGAAGTTATAAGCTTATTTAATTAAAAAATACATACATCAAAGAACTCTCAAGCTTAGTAGATCCAGTTAAAACTATTCTATTAAGCGTAAACATCTCAAGTTTGTTCTATCTTCTGAAGTATTATATTAATTTTACATAAAAAATCTTTTGCTGGGTATTTTTATAGATATATTTTAGTTAAAGTACATATCTCCATTCTTGGTCAATAAGATGCAGATTGCACAATTTTATACTCTGGTATGTTTGCACAGTTTTACAATCAATTTTTATTATTTAACCAAAATATCGCTTCTGCCCTATGCATGACCTACATTTAGAATCAAGAAGTTAATAGCTTCTAAGCAAATATAGCTAGCTAACTAATATATTCCACTAGCCAAATACCCGTATATATATATATATATATATATATATATACACACACATATATAGCAAAATACCAGCTTTACAGCGAGAAGTAGTGTGTTACAAGAATAATGAAAAAGAAAAGGAAACATTTTAATAATAACCTAACATGATTGACAATGTAATTGTTTTGTCATTGTCATGAGTGTTGCTGATATATATATATATATATATATATATATATATATATATATGTATATATATGTATATATATATATATATATATATATATATATATATATATATATATATGTATATATATATATATATATATATATATATATATATATGTATATATATATATATATATATATATATATATATATATATATATATATATATATATATATATATATATATATATATATATATATATATATATATATATATGTATATATATGTATATATATATATATATATATGTATATATATGTGTATATATATATATGTGTATATATATGTATATATATATATATGTGTATATATATATATATATATATATGTATGTATGTATGTATGTATATATATATATATATATATATCGCATGTAGCAGGTAGTAGAGGCGGATTGATTCGATAGCACCTGGGAAACCATTAGCGCCAGGGAATGGCGGGGTATTAACTTTCTCCCTCTGCTTCCTCATAGAAAGAAAGACCTTCCTGCACCATAGGCCTGGATTGACCGCAGTCGCGATACTTCCGCCCTTCCTCCGCCATCTTGCCCTGGCGTCATCCTTCCCATCCTCCCTTGCGGTCCTTCCCGACATTCCCTCCACTTCCGGCTCCTCCCCAATAAAATGGCGCGCGCCAGGAGTCGGCGTCCGATATGAACTGTTTGTTTATAATTTTGACCTGTTTTTGTTTGATTTACAATATCACGGGGCGGAAAACCCCAACCCTTGCTACTGTCTCCTCGGTCCTTTACAAGTGGCGTAGTCGGCAGGATAGAGATCCCGGAATGCGGAGGGACAGGACCTCAACACGTGCTGGCATGAATGAGCCAGCTCCCAGGCTGCAGCTGCGCAAGCCGCCACCACCGGGAGCTGGAGGCCACGAAGGCCAGGTTAGTGGAAGCCCAGGCGAGACCAGACCCGCCCAGGCAGCCGCCTCATCCTATTAGTCCGATGGGCCCCGGGAGGGCGTCGATGCCTACCTGGGCATGTTTGAGAGGGCGGCCACCGGAGCAGTGGCAGCGGTCAGTGGCGTCCATCTTGGCGCCATACCTGAAGGACCAGCGCTGCGGGCCTATTATGACCTCCCTGAGGAGGAGGCGCTAATTACGACCTCCTCAAGCCCGAAATACTGGCCGCTTCGGCATTAGCCGGGCCAGCAGGCGGCGAATGGCGGAACTGGGTCTTTGACCCGAAAAGCCCTTCGCGCCCAGGCGTTGAGTTCTGGGGCAAGATGGGCGCTGGCTACGGCCAGAGAGCCCGCAGGCGGAAAGTGGTCGGCGGGTGGCCTGTGAAGGCCTGGTCAATGCAATGCCCAGTTCCCTCGCCCAGCAGGTCGGGGACCGCCTATCAGAACATGTCGGGCCTCCTCGGCGTCCTGGAGCGTCAGTTGGCGGTCCTCCGACTTGGGGTCAGAAAAGCCTGCTCGCGGGAACCGGCAGGGGCGAGGCGGCCACCCGAGCCCCTCGGCGCGCTGCAGAAGCGCCAGCCAGAGCCAGAGAGAGGCGGGTCCGCCCGCTGTTTCAAGTGTGGCGAGACCGGCCACCTGCTGCCAAACTGCCCCATCACATGCCCCGAGCCTATGGACTGCAGCTGGACATCATCGGAGAGGTATTGTACCCGCCGCATCCCTTGGCGAGTCGAATCGGGAGTGGTGTTGCTAAATGGAGCGCGCCGTGGTGGCTTTGTTTGATTCCGGCAGCAACATTACCATTGTTGCTCGCCGTTTGTCTTACGCAACAGTGGTTAAAACAGCATTTGTTGGTCACCTGTGTGCATGGGGGACTAGGTCATATCGTTCAGCTCACTGCTATGTCACCTGGAAGGGGAACCAATCAAATGGCGGTGCGCTGTGTTACCTGACCCCCTTCCCAGTGATTTGGGACAAGACTGGTCTAAAAGAATCAGCGGTAAGCCATTCGCCGCTCCCGGGGCCTCGTTGGATCTTGTTATGAGGGGAAAAGGCACCCCTCCAGCGGCCTCCACGCCGTGCACAAGGGCAGGCCCTATGGGCTGGTGTCTCGGGGACCTTTCGTGGCTCACGGACCTTGACCCGGAAGATTCCGCGGAGAAGGGACTAGCCAGGGAACTCTTCCCGGCCCAGGCCCCAAGACCCTCTCGCGCCTGGACCATCAATTTGGTCCACGCCCGGCCTCCTTTAAGAGGGAGCAGTGGAATGATGACTCCCTGCGCTTTGCCCGGAATGCGGTCGTTCTGCCTAACAGCTCAACAGCGGACGGATCCACACGCGGGAACCCTTCTTTGTCCTTGAGAATGATCTGTTGTACCGGTGGCTACCCATGAGGCGAGGTCGCGGAAGTTGTTGCTAATTCAGCGTACCTTCCGGCGGAGATATGCGAGTTGGCACATGCTCACCTCCTAAGCCCACCTGGGGCGAAAAACACTGGAGAGGATTAAGCTCCGCTTTTACTGGCCTGGGATCAATGAGGAGGTCCGGCGGTTCTGTCAATCCTGTCCGAGTGCCAGACCCGCCAGATTCCTAGGAGGGACCGTGCTCCTCTAGTCCCTATTCCCTCGTGGACATCCCCTTTGAAAGGATAGGGGTCGATTTGGTGGGACCCCTGGAGCCCTCAACCCGTGGCCACAAGTATATCCTAGTCATGGTGGACTATGCCACCCGGTACCCAGAGCGGTTCCCCTGCGCTCGCTAATACTAAAAGCATCGCGGGAACTGGTTAATTTGTTTTCCGCGCGTGGGCATACCCAAGGAGGTCCTCACGCGGACCAGAATACGCCCTTCACTTCGGATACGTTCAAGGAGGTAGCCAAATTACTGCAGATAAAGCACCTGAAAGCGTCAGTCTATCACCCGCAAACTGGCGGGTTGGTGAGCGATTTAATCAGGCGCTTAAGCAGATGCTCCGCAAGGTAGTCAGCGGCGGCAGGAACTGGGACCAGCTCCTCCCGCTCGTGCTTTTGCCTACCGGGAGGTACCCCAGGCCTCTACAGGCTTCTCCCCTTTGAATTACTATACGGGCGACAACCCGGGAATCCTCGACATCCTAAAAGAAGGCTGGGAGGCGAGGCTCTTCCCTCCTCTAACATTTTAGATGCGTGCGCAACTGCGCGACCGACTCACAAAGATCAGGCCCCTCCTAAAAGAGCCACGTGACTCGTGCGCAAGCAGCGCAGGCCGGTGTTACAACCGCAACTCCGTCCTCAGGGAGTTCGCCCGGGGACCGAGTTATGGTGCTCGTCCCGACCTCCCACGAAGCTGCTCGCTCACTGGCAAGGGCCTTACGAGGTTAAGGAGAGAAAAGGACTCATCGACTATTTGGTGAAACAGCCCAATGCGTCGACCGAGTGAGAGGATCTATCATGTCAACCTGTTAAAGCCCTGGAGATAGAGAGGAGCTCCCAGCTCCCGTAGGTCACTCTCCCTTTTACGCAAGCACAACTGCCCTTAACCTCGGCGAAGAGCTGACCCCCAAGCAGCGGCAGGAGTTAGCCCAAACACTCCGAGCCATCCCGAGGTAGTGGCGAGTCACCCGGCGGACGCGCTGATTGAGCACGATATAGTCACGGGCCGGGGTGTCGTCCGGGAGAGGCCCTACCGACTCCGGAGGCAAAACGCAGAGGTCGAACTGGAGGTGAAGCGTATGTTGGACATGGACATAATTGAAGAGAGCCATAGTCCCTGGTCCAGCCCTATTGTCCTCGTCTCCAAGCCAGGCGGCTCCTGGAGGTTCTGTAATGACTTTAGGCGTCTGAATCAGATCTCCAAGTTCGATGCCTACCCCATGCCCGCATTGACCTCCTTGGCGGCTGGAGTACGGCTCGATATCTGACTACCCTTGACATGACAAAGGGTATTGGCAAATTCCTTTACGCGGCATCCGCAAAGGAGAAAACGGCCTTTAGCACCCCTAGCGGGCACTGGCAGTACAAGGTCCTCCCATTTGGGCTGCGGGGCCCGGCGACCTTCCAACGTCTGGTAGATAGAGTGCTGAAGCCCCACCAGTCCTATAGCGCCGCCTACCTAGATGACGTTGCCATCTATTCCGGCACCTGGGAGGAGCATCTACTGCAGGTCGCAGCTGTCCTCCGAACACTGGCTAAAGCCGGCCTCCGCATAAACCCCGGAAGTGTTTTTGGATTAAAGGAGGCCAAATATTTAGGCTACCTCGTGGGACAAGGACAGGTGCGGCCACAGAGCTCCAAAGTTAAAGACATCTTAGAATGGCCCGTCCAGTACCAAGAAACAGGTGCAGGCTTTCTTGGGGCTTGCGGAGTTACTACCGCCGGTTTGTTCCCCGTTTCTCCGAAGAGCAGCACCCTTGACTGACCTGACAAAAAAGGGCGCTCCCCTATACGTGGTGTGGACCGACAAAGCAGAACACGCGTTCAGTGACCTAAAGAAGGCCCTAACGTCGGCACCTGTGTTACGGACGCCCGATTTTGGGCTCCCGTTTATTCTCCAGACCGGCGCGGACACAGGCCTGGGTGCCGTGCTGAGCCAAAGCGTCGATGGTGTCGAGCACCCTGTGATGTACCTTAGCGGAAACTGATGGACCGGGAGACCCGCACGCGGCAGTGGAGAGGGAGGCCTTGGCCATTAAGTGGGCAGTGACCCACCTCCGTACTACCTGCTGGGTCGAGTTGCTCTGGTGACTGATCACGCTGCACTTAAGTGGATGTCCCTACACAAAGAGTCGAATCCGCGGGTCACCAGGTGGTTCCTGGACTTACAGCCGTATAAGTTCACTGTCACTTATCGGCGGGGCACCCTTCAGGCCAATGCCGATGCCCTCTCTCGTATTCCACGACCTCTCGGTTAGGTCCGCCCGACCTGGCGGTCCTGGGCTAAGGGGGATCGTGTCACGCCGCGAGTAGGAGGCAGCGGATTGATTCGATAGCACCTGGGAAACCACTCGCCGCCAGGGAATGGTGGGGTATTAACTTTCTCCCTCTGCTTCCTCATAGAAAGAAAGACCTTCCTGCACCATAGGCCTGGATTGACCGCAGTCGCGATACTTCCGCCCTTCCTCCGCCATCTTGCCCTGACGTCATCCTTCCCATCCTCCCTTGCGGTCCTTCCCGCATTCCTCCACTTCGGCTCCTCCCCAATAAAATGGCGCGACGCCAGGAGTGTCGCGCATATGAACTGTTTGTTTATAATTTTGACCTGTTTTTGTTTATTTACAATATACGGGGCGGAAAACCCCAACCCTTGCTACTGTCTCCTCGGTCCTTTACAATATATATATATATATATATATATATATATATATATATCTATATATATATATATATATATATATATATATATATATCTCCTTTGGGGTGCGAGCAGCTGTTGCTGGGGGTGCCAGAATCCATTGAGGAAGAAAAATTAAAAACATTATTTGTACTAAATCTTAATTTATCTATCCATTCCTAAATAATTAAATGGGCAGGCTATTAAAACGGATGACTCCTAATCTTATGTGCACTTAGTGCTGCATGGGTATTATGAACTATCGTATTTGTTCAAGTTCTATTTAAATTTTAAATATAAGTAATTTTTATTTGAGGTGACAGAAAATATGTTTTAGTAGGAATGAAAGTTAAATTTAATCATCATTGCATAACTTTTTCTTCACCATAGAAATTTAAAGACTACAGAATCCAACTGCCTGATGGGCTCATCAGGCAGTACACCTCACTGCACCCACTCTCGCGAATCGAACCTCAGACGTCAGTGCTAAAGGCGAAGCCTCTCATGTTGCGCTAGGGTGTGTGGTTAGTTTATTTGACAGTATGTAGATCGAGTGTGTATATATTTATATATATATATATATATATATATATATATATATCTATACTAATAAAAGGCAAAGCCCTCACTCACTCACTCACTCACTGACTCATCACTAATTCTCCAACTTCCGTGTAGGTAGAAGGCTGAAATTTGGCAGGCTTATTCCTTACAGCTTACTTACAAAAGTTGGGCAGGTTTCATTTCGAAATTGCATAAGGGTCATAACTGGAAGCTATTTTTCCCCATATAATGTAATGGAGTCTTGAGTTGGAGATGGCGTGGGGAGTTTAGTGTGACATCATCACGCCTCCTACGTAAGAATGCGTAGAGAACAAGGAAGAACTCCAAACAGCGATGAGCACAAAGCGCCATTTCACAATTGAGAAGGCAGAAAAACATTATGAAGCAAATGATGCATACAAGCATATTCATAAGTACAGCTACTGCGGAAACAAAGCAGGCGTGAACCGTAAGTTTATATTAAATTAAGTTCATAGACAGGCTGCCACTAGCGTTTGTAATTTAGTGCCTGCCCATATAAGGCCGTCCATCAGCGGCAATCCAATACAAACACTGCGGTAAATGTTCGCGGGTGAAGGACTGTGCTTATGCAGAGGAAGATGAGATGGTCAGGGTGGTGTTTGGCACAAACTCATTGAAACTGCGCGAGAAACTTTTAAGTGCGGGTCT
The DNA here is from genome assembly GCF_016835505.1 of Polypterus senegalus. Classification (NCBI taxonomy): domain Eukaryota; kingdom Metazoa; phylum Chordata; class Cladistia; order Polypteriformes; family Polypteridae; genus Polypterus; species Polypterus senegalus. The sequence continues at coordinate 129,655,331 of NC_053156.1, read as the reverse complement.
TAGCTGACATTACGAGATGGCACCAGTACAGCTGGGAACCTTCGATGCAAGAACACCAAGCGGCTCCGTGAACTGGCGCAATGCGCAGACTAAAAGCAACAGTTCCAAAGAGTGCTGAACAAAAACCGAATTACACAATTGAGAAGGCAGCAAAAAAATATGAAGCGTCTTATACATACAATCATATTCATAAGTGCAGCTACTGCGGAAACAAAGCACCACGGTGGAAAAAGTGAATGTCCTGCTAAAGGAAGACAGTGTAAAAAAACCGTGCATGCAGTTTGTCACATCACAGATAAAAGGAAGACAAGCTGTTTATTGATGCAGTAAGGAACTAATCGATGAATGAAACCTCTTATCTTTACAGCGATTGACAAACACGGAATGTAACTTGAACACATCCTACAAATACGAGCCTGATTGAAAGAAATAATGATAATCAAATCCTTGATGACAGCAACATTCAATAACACTCACAAAACAATTTCTGTATATTGACAATCATGTTACGTTATTTTTAAAATGTTCCCTTTTCTTTTTATAACTTCTACTTCTCCACTGATTTCCTGGTACATCCATTACACTGATGCACACATCACAGCTACAAAAATGTTAAGAGTCGAATAAAGCGCGTTCCTACGACTGATCATTTCGACTACCCGAAAGCCTTGATAAAAGCATGGTTTTGTGCACACTGAAAAGCAAGCAAAATTAGATGCATTACAGAAAGCGGACTTTGTGGCTCTTACTGGGGATCATTGGACTTCGTGACGTTAGTAATTCTAAATACATCTAATTACAAAATGTTCAATGATCACACTGTTTTAGCCTAATGTACAAAATAATTTTGGCTAATGTTACTCAGAGTTTAAAGAGTAAGCTGGTCAAATTACCTTTTATGTTTCTGACTTATTTTTTAAGAAGAAAAACTGCACTTTATGTTGAAATTTTGGTTATTATTATTTAAAGACAATACTATTCTGAAAATGTACTTAAAGTACTTAAACTACCACTTTATTTTAAGTCTGCCCAATTTTAACCAGGGATGATATTTTTGTTTCTGTTTTGAATTCAAATGCAGTTTAAAAGCTTTTTTCAGAAATTAAAACAGCTTCAGTTTACAATATTCATGTCCATGTCTATTATTTGATTCTGTAGCCCACTAAAACCGTTTTAAATTAAAAAACATTTGCGATTTGGGGCAAATTTATGTGTGCGATTACATACGATTAATCAAGATTAATTCTTACACAGCCGCTAATTAATTGGATTAATTTTTTTAATCGAGTCCCACCCCTAATATATATATATGTAGATTTGTATGTATATGTGTATATACAGTATATATGTAGATATGTATATGTTGTATATACAGTATGTATATATGTGTGTGTGTATATATACAGTATGTGTATATATATATATGTATGTGTGGTTCCATGACAACTCCCCACCTTAGTCAATTCCCCACATTCCCAACTCCCCACAATTACAATTCCCCACATCACAATTCCCACATTGCAATTCCCCACATTGCAATTCCCCACTCCACAACTCCCCACATTGGGATAATATGGAGTGCACTGAATTAATAATATAATGAAGGAATTCTAAAATGCAAATAGTAGTAATTAATCTCCAAAAGTTTTATTTCATGACAATTTATTGAAATGCATTACTGATTACAAAATACAAGTAACTGATATACACAAATGAACAAATGAGTTTAATACAAAATATGCTTGGTACAAAATAATGAATTAGATAAGGTCCTATTCCATTTGCTAATAATTCCACTGTACAGGTTTATCTAATAAAAGAAAAATCATTAAACTAAATGTACAGTACAAAAACTATTAATAATTGACAAGAATGACTAAAGTACACAGAAACTACTAAACACAAAGGTTACTTTGGAAACTGCATGTTGGCCAATTTTCTCAAATACTTAATCTTATCCTGTTGATTGGCATACCCTTGGACAGCCTCAATTACTTTGCTATTTAGGGTCTCATACTTCTTCCTTTTTGGCTGTGGTCTGCCATCATCTGCATCAGCCAATGTCTTGCTGTGGATGGCCATGTCCTTCTTCAGACCTTCCAGAAGATCCCACACACCTGGATGACTGCAGTGAAACAGGGCTCTCAGTGAATTGTGGTATCCTTCACAGCAGTTTGTTGTTCTTGGTAGGCCAGTAGCAGCAGCTTCAAAGTGATTCCAGATTCTAATGGGAAACACTGCATCTCTGCCTCTTACTCCAGTAATGTAGGTTGATTCAAAGTAGGCAAGAAGGTCATTGTAGTTGTCTTCATCAGGGAACTCTGCTATCAAGTCATTGAACAGGCCTCTGACATCCTCCACTGGCACAAATTACAAATTTTGGTAATTTAAAAAAAGATAAAATCAAAATGTTACGTTTTAGCATGTTTTAAGAAAGATTCAAAAATAATAGAATTCAACTTACCTGTTTCAAATTTTAAAAGGCAAATTGTATATAAAAATGCATGCTTGGATAATGTATTTTACATATTTATTAACAAGTAGCGTTTTAAATAAAATAATGCTCGATGTGGGGAAACGGAGGGCACGCTTTTGTATCATTATATGGACTGTCTTATATAGTACATTAGTCTATGGTTATAATAAATATTATCCCAATGTGGGGAGTTGTGGAAGTGGGGAATTGCAATGTGGGGAATTGTGATGTGGTATGTGTGTATATGTATATATATATAACTGTATATATATGTGTATAGATGTGTGTATATATATATATATATATATATATATATATATATATATATATTACATTGTCAATCATGTTCAAGTTATTATTAAAATGTTTCCTTTTCTTTTACTTCTCGCTGCCAATGCAGGTATTTTGCTATATATATATATATATATATATATATATATATATATATATATATATATATATATATATATATATATATATATATATATATATATAATATAAATAGATAGATATGACAACAACACTCATATCAATGACAAAACAATTACATTAACAATCATCTTACGTTATTTTTAAAATGTTTGCTTTTCTTTTTCATAACTTCTTTAACACACTACTTCTCGCTCTGAGCCTGGTATTCTGCTAGTATATATATATATATATTGTCGCAGTAGGGGGTAGTAGTGCTCCCTTGAACCCTCAGGTACCACGCCAAACATCTGGTAAAATTACCACAATAATTATATTTATTATAATAATGTGCACCAAGCACCCTCTACTCCACTATATTCATAAATCACAATAATAAACCAGTAATAATCACAATCCTCCACTCTCAGACGCGTTGCCCTCCTACCACCCAGCTCTGCTCGTTGTCTGGGAGTTCCCAGAGTCCTTTTATTCCTCTTGACCCGGAAGTCTTTCTGCCCAACAGTTCCACAAGTCCTTATTCCTTCCGGGTCAGGGTAAACAGTACTTTTCTTCACCCAGGAAGCCCTTCGCTCTTCCTGTGACGAACTTCCGGGTCATGGTGCCCAAATGAGTCCATTGGCCTCCCGAAAGCGACTCCCAGTGGCCCCCAAGGTATCCAGCAGGGCTGTGTATTAAAACTACATAGTCCATGAGGCCCTGCTGGAATTCGGGGCCCGTATATGCTCTCGGGAGAGCTCCTCCTAGCGGCCAGGGGGTGAGGGCCGAGTAAAATGCCGGCAATCCACCACAATATATATATATATATATATATATATATATATATATATATATATTACTTTTGAGAATGCAACGTATAGTTTTGTCCAGGAGGAAAGCAATGTTGCCTCAAATCAATGGCAACCTTTTGTAGGGTGTGTCCCTGAGACTTATTAATTGTCATCGCGAGGCAGAGCCTTACTGGAAATTTGAGGCATTTCAATTGAAATGGGAGATCAGGGGGTATAACGGTGATGCCAGGAGTACATTCAGAATGTGGCGCTCCGCTGTTTTTTTATGTAGTTGCCTTCCCACAGCCTATCCGCTTCTTTATAAATGAACGCCATATAAAGCCATCACCTTGTTAATTGTGTAATGCGTTTTTTGAACAGGTTTGATGCATGGAAGTGATCACTCGTACTGCGTTCAGTAAGTTCACGTGAGCTGCTCTCTTGTGTGATGTTGCGATGTGCACGGCTTAATTTAATGTTAAGTAAGACCCGGCTTAAAAGTTTCTCGCTGCATTCCGGTTGTAATATGACGAAGCTGCACGAGGTCACTTTTGAGAATGCAAGTATAGTTGTCCAGGAGAAAAGCAATCTTGCCTGAAATCAATGGCATTATTTTGTAGGGTCTGTCCCTGAGACTTATTACTTGTCATCGCGCATCAGAGCCTTACTGGAAATTGGAGGCATCTGAATTGAAATGGGAGATCAGAGGGTATAAAGGGGTCGCGAGGAATACATTGAGTGTGGAGAAACTCTACAGACAGGGTGTGTATTAACTTGTGGATTTTTCTGTGAGTATTTGGTGGCAGTGTGACGAAGTTGCTTCGGAAGAAATCGTTAGCCGTGGAGCTCAGCTCGGAGCGAAATGAGGTGAATGGGAGGGGAGTTAATGACGTGACTCCCCCACCCGCTTTAACTGTCAATCCCCCACAAACACAGTCTCTCGGAATTTGCATAAGCACAGCCCTTCACCTGCAATTTTAACGTAGTTACAAAGTGATCAAAACTCTTGTTTATATCCTGTGTGCTCTCATTAAACTTTTATCCCGCATTACCCGGGGGCATGACAAACACCAGCGGCAGCCTGTCTATGAACTTAATTTAAACTTTAAGTTTACACCGTGCTTTGTTTCCGAAGTAGCAGAACTCATGAATATGGTAGTATATGTCACTCGCTCGCTTCTTATTGTTTCGCTGCCTTCTCAATTATATAATGCATGTTTTCTTCAGCGCTTTTTGGAGCTCTTCCTGGTTTTCTGCGTACTGCGTTGATAGTCAGTTCACGTGATTACGTGGGAGGCGTGATGATGTCACACGAAACTCCGCCCCCCCATGGCCATCCAGCTCAACTCCATTACAGTATATGGAGAAAAATAGCTTCCAGTTATGACCATTACGCGTAGAATTTCGAAATGAAACCTGCCCAACTTTTGTAAGTAAGCTGTAAGGAATGAGTCTGCCAAATTTCAGCCTTCAACCTACACGGGAAGTTGGAGAATTAGTGATGAGTCAGTCAGTGAGTGAGTGAGTCAGTCAGTGAGGGCTTTGCCTTTTATTAGTATAGATTAGTAGTCTTTATGAAGTTTTTACCTTTCCTCGGCATTTAACAGGTAAATTTCCATTTTTTATTTTCAGAAATGGATTAAAAAAAAAATTAAGTGACCTATTGTGATAAGGAAATAAAATGCAATTCATTTTATGCATTTATTTTTAAATTATATTGTCACACTAATGTATCAAGGTGGATTAGTAATTGAATGGCCCAAAATATTAAAGCAAATTGACAGTTAAGGACACTGTGTGAAATTCCTACTTTTGCAGAATTAGTTCAATAGGAAAAAAAAACTTACATGTTTAGACTAGACTACTTTAACCTGTTGTGAAAGTAACCATGAGTATTGTTTTAGAAGAACTGAAAATATTTCTTCTAGGTTTTATAGCTACAGAAATTGAACTAAGAGAGAAGTATGGAGGCTAGATTTAGCTCAGTAATTGTCACCGTTTAAAGAAAATGGTATTGATGCATCAAGAGTTTCTTCTTGGGATAAATTAATTTGATTGCTCTGGGGAAAAATCTGTAATGTTTTTCTAACATTTGTAGCAACCTAGTTAATCTAATGTACTGTATGACTTTGGGGAAACTGTCATTTTGTATAAAGAATTAAATACTTGAAATTTCCCAGGGATGGGGAAAAAAAGAGTATGCACACTAGTACAGACACACTTATGTATTTATATATGTGTGTGTGTGTATGTATGTATATACAGTATATTATAATATGTAAATAAAAAATATTTGTAGAGCAGTTGTGTTACTGCCAGTAACTTACCTTAATGGTTCTCTGTACAGGAATCCATTTCAGTGTAGAGGCCATTAGTTTTAATTTTGAAATTCATTTTGTCTGCAGAAAATGACTGAAGAGTTCTGAAAGTGAAGCTAACAGGAAGGCACCTCAGCAAACATAAGGAAGACTTTCCAGAACATGTTTCAGTTCAAGCTGCTGTAGCCTTGCAAAGAAAAAATATGTGAGATAGAATTACCATCAGTTAATAATAGTTTGTTTAACTAAAATTTGTACTTAAATATTAGAGTGCAGAACAAAACTAAGAATGCCCTGTTTTATTACATGGAAGTGCAGATATTATAATTTGCTTTAGCTATTTCAGACATAGGCATGATTATTGAATATCAAAGTAAGTATGCGAGTATGCACAAAAGCTACTCTGTGGTTTTATTTTAACAAACGTTAACAGTGAAACAGTACTTCTATTGTAACAGTTTATATTGGGTGCATTCACACTACAATAGTGAAGCCAGATGTAATGTTACAATTAAAATTTTACTTATTAAATCAGATTACAAATGCCTATGATTCAGACAGTGTTGATCATAATGAAAGTGACTGCAGTAGCATGTATCTTGATCCGTATGATGTGCTAGAATTTTACCTCAATGCGTCAATATTATACTTAAACATTGCATCAGCATCACTGCTACTCAAACCACTAATTCCTTTAAACCACTAATGCATCCTTTGCTGAATCACAGATGATAATTAGAGATTTTAAACTGACAAACTTACAGTAGATGCAAACAATAAAGTTTAATTTTAACAGGGGAAAAATTTAAAATTATATTCTAAATGTATCATAATAGCTGATTTTTATTTTCTGTTAAAATGAAGTTATATTCTTGTCATTGCATCTTGTTGGTTGGATTTGCAAGTAAGAATTTCACTATACTGTGTATATGTGAAAATTCTGTTATTGCTAACAATATTAATGATGGGGCGGCATGGTGGCGCAGTGGGTAGCGTTGCTGCCTCGCAGTTAGGAGACCTGGGTTTGGTTCCCGGGTCCTCCTTGCGTGGAGTTTACATGTTCTCCCCGTGTCTGCGTGGGTTTCCTCCGGGTACTCCGGTTTCCTTCCAGAGTCCAAAGACATGCAGGTTAGGTGCATTGGCGATTCTAAATTGTCCCTAGTGTGTGCTTGGTGTGTGGGTGTGTATGTACACGCCCCGCAGTGGGCTGGTGCCCTGCCTTGGGTTTGTTTCCTGCCTTGCGCCCTGTTTTAGCTGGGATTCGCTCCAGCAGACCCTCGTGACCCTGTAGTTCGGATATAGTGGGTTGGATAATGAATGGATAGATGGACGTTAATAATTATGGGAAGTAAAATAAACTGCTTTTTGGAAGGCACGATTGAAATTAACCGGTACATGCAGCATATTTTAGTGGTAAAAAACAGCTGGGTAGTATATTTGTGATAGCTACGCCTGACTTTCTTTCCTGCAAGTTTACTGCCCAAAGGACCACCAAAACAGTAAACAATGTTAATAGCTTAGCTTCAGACCAGTAATGATGTATTAAGCTGCACTAGCCATTTGATAGTGCTACTACATGAGCTATACTTGCATCATGTGATGCACTCAGCAAACATTATATAAGAGTGTTTTCACCCACTGTCTTTTTCTACTCTTTGATTTAAGTATTTTTTTACAGAAAACCAGAATAGTGGCACAGTGATCTTTTAGGAAATAGGCTTTGGTTTCTGGTCTAGCCAATGTCCATCTGTTAAGCTGGCAGTTTTCCCTCTAGTGTTTTGGGCTTTTGTGGTTTTAGCAGGGTTCCTAGGTTTCCCTTATGTCAAAAACATGGATTCTAGGTTAATGGAATACATTAAATTGTCTTAGTGTTAGGAAGAAGTTCCCTGTTTTTACAAAGTTTCTGTCATCCTTATCCAGAGTATGTGTCTTTAATTTGACATCAGACTTAACTTTTATATTACAATCACTTCCACTCTTTGGATCTGAATCCTATGAAGCCACTGTAAGATGCTGTATTTTGCAAAATACATGTTGTATACTTTGTATATTAAAAATATCAGGACAGTGTAACTTTTTGTCTTTACTGTCTTTTAACATGTTTCTTCAAAAGTGCTTGACAACTGTTTATATGGAAGTATTTTTATTTTCATTTCTGTGGTCTGTATGATCAGTTTTCACCTTGTTAAACTAGTCTTTGTCATAGACATGGCTCACTGCAAAAAAATGTTTTGGTGTTAGGCTGACCAGAATATAATGACTGTATGTTATACTGTATATATTTTAGAACAGCATAGTTGTAACTATCACTAACTTTTGTTGGTTTTTCAACTCTAAAGAAACTGTTATACTGAAAAGTTTTGTGAATCTTGCATCCCACTTTTACATTTCTTTCGTATATATTACATGGCTGTCTAATTTGTGTTTATAGTATTAGTTTTGATTTCTTTTTTGAAAATTGTGACATACTTGTTTTTAAAAAAGACTTAAATGTTAAACATCATTTTCAAATTCTAGCACATTTTTAAGGAAGGTTCCTTAGTCACAATTGTGTCTCATAATGTAAACTTAAATGATGAAAAGTACAAGCAGGGACATGCATTTGTGTTTTTGTTAAACATAACACATGGTCAAGCTTTATTTTGCTGCCATAAGCACATTATAAATTTAGCTTGCATAACCAACAATATTCCTCTAAGAAAAAGTCTGCAGTAAAGTTGCTTGCTGTGGAGTTGGGTCATGTAATTATTCTTCGCCAGATAGGGACAAATTTAAAAATCTCACCCTGGCTGATGCATTTTATATCTCTTATTCACCTGAAAAAATCAGTGATAATATGGATAAACTAAGTAGAAACGTAAATTCCTAAATTGTTTAACATGGTAAGATAATTATCGGCAGCAAAACTGCCATAACCATTACAGAGAGACTTGTGTGTGCAATTCCTTCTTAGGAAATGGAATGGAACTGTCAACAGTGCATTGAGCTGCATTTCTAAAAGTTTTTATTTTGTTCATTCTGTACTTTCTTTGATTCCTGTTTTCTCCCAGCAATAAACATTTGTCTGAACATGCATCTTTTCAATTGTTTTGATTAGTGGCAGTACAGAGTTTGGCATTTTTCCCCCTACACTGTAGTAAGAAACACTTGCTCACTAAAAACATATTACTGCAAAACTATTCTGTAAAAGTAGATAAGTGAATTACGGTAATTGTTGTGTTTATGGAGCATTAGGATTTTTGCTCTAATTACTCATGGATGGATGATCTGTTAAAAAAAAGAGATGAAGATAAATGGCTTAGAAAAGGGGTTCCTAGTTACAAAAAGAAGCTGAAAACTAAAAAGAGAAAAAGTCTCAGGCCTGGCCTCTCCTTAAAGATATCTAAAAAAATGAATCTGTGTTATTACTTTAATTGCAAAGAAGTACAGTGTTCAATTTACAGTCCTCTACAGAAATATATTTCTTGCCAAACAGAAAGAAATTTTAAATTGCATTATTTTACAAAAATATTACTTTATTTGCAAAGTTTTTGCTTGTTTACCACCAGCAGATTAGTTCACAGGTATGCTTTTGTACACTAGTGGCAGTTAATGAAAGACTTATCAGGCACATAAGTTTACAATAAAGAGATTGCAACTGTGCCAAAATTATATATTTAGTTTTTGATCCATTTATTTAGTAGAGAAGTTTAACGCAAGTGGAGAAGTGGTGAAGAGGATGTTCAGGTTTTATTGGCAGCCTGGCCAGGGTCTTCAAGGATTTTGTATGTTCATCCGTGTGTGTGGATTGATTGGTATGACTGATGTATGTGTATCTCGGGTCACATTTTTGCCCACAATAATCAGTCCAGTGTACTTGGCAAATTATTCTGTAGCCATTATAATCCACTAAAAACTAGTTTAGTCCTTTCTCGTTGACTTCAGTGCGTTTCACTAAATTTTAGTAAGTTCTCAAACAGTTTTGCAATTGTGGTGTACCCATGGTGAAGTGAGCATCAGCAGTCTTTTCTCATCATTATTGTTGGATAATGGGGTTTCTAGGACCTTGTATGGGAAGACTGGAAGGCTGGTTGCTTGAAATGATGCTCTTGTTATGAGAGAACAGGACCATAAGCTTCTATTCCAAAAATTCATCCCCTTTTGATGTGCCCTTTAAATTCTTCTGTATGAATGAGTATATGCCAATGGACAATTTTGTTACAAGGTCCTAATCTTATCAATGATAAGGTAAAAGTTAGACTTTTTGTAATAAATTTATTAGTTTACATTCAGGATCCAAATGATACAAAAGTGATGTTAGTGCACCAAAATACATTCTAACTGAATATTTCTTGAGTTAGTGGTTATTAATTATAAGAAATGATTGAAGACTTGGACTGTTTTTGGAAAACATCCAAAAACATCTACATCTCCGAAATGAATGTACAGCTTGCAAAAATATTCAATGAAGTTATATATTTTTAATGAATTCTTTTGTTGTCCATTGTTTCCATTGTATACAGTGAAGCTGTGCTGTCATGACTACTTCTACAGCAATCTCTGATATCTCACCAGGGAGTAAGGGTTTCTGGAAAAGCCACAAAGCAAGGCACAGCTATTTTTAGAAGTTTTATCAGAACATTTGCAACACTGATATCTCTAAAGCTTTCAGCTATATGAAAAGACACGGTGTGTACGTACTACAGTACATATGTACAGTATTTATTGTGACCAGATCAGATCACTATTTATCAAGCTACCTTAGTCAAATGTATTTTATGTTTTAATATGATACATCAGTATACATTAGATAAATAGTAGAACAACCGTCAAGTATGTGATTTCTTTAGAGGAATCTGACTTTTGCCAAAAACAAAGTGGAAATCTTGGCTATGACTGATTCTAGAAACCAGTGCAGATCATGGTACTTTTTATAATATAAAGTACTTTGTTAAACTGTTCACTGGTCTATTGTCTTAATCAGATATTCTAAACTCTTCTAAATTCATAGTTCCTCGCTGATTATCAAATAATTTTGGCACTTTTCAAAAAGTCATTTAAGCTCTTACAAAATTTTAAAATACAAAAAGTGAGTTTAATTAATCTCCTTGGTGTTGACCCAGAGTGTGATTTCTGGTTCAGAATTAAAATACAGTTATACCCAAGTCAAACTTGAGGTGACATGTAGTGATCCACTTTACAGTGTTAAGCCCAAATAACTCTTTGGACAGTATTCTGCTGCCATATAGTGGATGAGATAACATGCTGCAAACAATCATGAATATTCTGTTAGTTCTGCCACTTTATGGTAACTCTATGTCAACTCCTCAGTATTCAAGAGTTAGACAGAGCCTTCAAACAAAAATCCAATGGCAAGAAAAAAGCAGTAAAGCAAGTTTTAGAACAAACGGACAGTGAATCATTGCATAAATTGAGCTTTAGTGGTGATGATGTTAATTGGTGTTCAGGTATGGACACACAGGGTGAAAGTGACACTTGTCTGGTAGATTCCGACTGGTCAAGTTTCATTGATGTTTGTATTTGGTGTTGGTTTCATATTACTGCTGACAATCTTGCATCTCCTCGTTGCCCATTTATGGATAACATTGGACTAAAGATGTCTGTCGTTCGTGATTTTCTGGACTGTTTATGATTTAGCTATTTCTGTTTATGATTTAGCTTTCAAAGAGAGAGTTTTTGTTTTTTTTTTATTCCTGGGTGTTGAGTGTTGCTTAATGTGGGGAAACAATTCATTTAAATCATTTTAGCACAAGGCCACAACATAGCAGAATGTCAAAAAGTGAAGGGGTTTGAATACTTTCTGAATCTAGATAAACAGCTATGTTTGTCCCCAGGGTGAAATTTGGCTTTTAACAGAAGTTTTTTAAATAAAAAAAATTACATAGATAAATATATGTACAAGCATAC